>NW_008751716.1:1840784-1848985 GCF_000715545.1 Opisthorchis viverrini | reverse complement strand
TCCTCGAATGGTGACGAAACGTTTGCAAGTCAATTGCCAAGCTCGGCGAACAGATCAACAGCCACCTGATCAACTACCATAGTTTCACTTATTCGCAACCTCGAAGTAACGTGATAATTTTCGCGGCAGACATTGTCTGATCTCTATTTGAATTACGTGGACAGCTTACTATGCATACAAAAAAAGGAAGAGCAAGGGGAGTCGTCCGAACGATAAGAGTGGCCACTTATAGATGTAGCTGAGCTAAGAACCACGATTAATTGGGTCAATCTTTCTCAAACGAGATGAAGCTTTAGAGCAGACCACTGGATTATGAGGGGCGTCACCCACGGCTTGAAGATGTCAGTTGACACTCTGCGAACTTTACTGCATGTTCGACGTTGGCGTAAACACCAGAAAAATGAGGTTAACGGAGGACCGAATACAAGTTGCTCAGTCCAAGACTTGAACTCCATCAGAAACTCCATGCAACCTTTTTTCTGCTGCGTATGCAATACAAATGCATCGTCACTAAGCAGGACGAAATGATCAATAGTCACCGTTTTGTGGGTCTTTTGAGAGTAAACTTGTCGCTCTTCGATCACTCACCCACTGTGTCTACAACCTCTCGTCTATCAAACAGGTAAAATTGAAGCGAGACAGTCGGAAATCGTTTGCTTTGAAGAAGCTGCGAAAGAAATGTGTGGTCGAGACCCGCCAACAAGAACATGTTTTGAATGAGAAAAATATCCTCCTTGAATCGGAAAACGACTTTATAGTCAAGTAAGCAATGCGATTCGGTTTCATATATGTTCTGTTCTCTTGTGATTTGCAAAACATTTAAGTTCACCTGAATATTTCCACTGGGTAAGCTACTGGTGCTTCGGAACCATGCATCACCATTTATGGAAAACTAACAACACATACGGTCGGACGCTCTGTGTGTCATCTAGTAAATACTTACAGAATTTATGAATTCCAGAGAGAGATGTGCATTTTACATCTTCTATCCAACGTGCCTTGAATTAAGCCCAAAGGAAGCTCACTAAATCAGTTAGTGGTCACACAGTATGTGATGTGCAGAATCAGGGAATTCATCTCAACTGCCTACTAAGTGGTCCCAGTCGAAATAAACAGAACCAGTTCTGACTTTCCTGCATGAAGAAAAGGTGGGGCTCCATCTCGTAAACTTCACTCATCATGGTGGGAATGTCCATCATACTCATGGCGTAGTTTGTAGCAACAATTCTAATGTAAGAACTGACTAGGGAAATATTGGGCATCGCACTCTCATTGTTCTAGAATTTGGTAACACAATAAATTAAGTGCAGGTTTCAGTCGTTGCGGTATAAACTGCACAGTTACCCTAATCCCGAAGACATACTGAGTAAAAATTTATCTGTAGTAAGCTTTGAATTGTGACTGTCAAAACATCTGAGATAAATTGGCAGGTGAACCTCTTGTCTGGCTGACCGAATTTCAATTCCAACTCGAACCGATAGCAGATCGTCTAATCATACGTTACTCGAGATGTTTCAACATTAAAGAGGAGTTGTCGGAATCATCACAGTATTCTTCAAATTGGTTCGGATTATCCAAGGAGATAGCTGTCGACACACCCTTCTTTACGAAAGCCAACCTTAATCCGAGTGTTAAAACCGAATTCAATTCGAGTCACTTCTATCCGAATCAACTGAAAATGTTAAAGTCATATAAAAAGGAAGGATTGCGACCGAAACTGAGGGACAACGTACCAATGAGCAGTAGATGGCTCTGAACAGAAAAATTGCACAGATAGACAGATAGACAGAAAAGTGATGCTGTTTTGACAACGTGAACGCGCTGATTCATTTCCACAAATGAAGGGGAAATCAAACCTGATGTTGGGAAGATCGACCTGAAGTTCTGGCTTTTATCTGTTCCGAGGAATGTGCAGTTGGAATTCAAAAATCTTCCTGATTTCAACCAGCTTGAAACAAACACTCAGAAAAGGCAATATGCAAAAAGACTAAAGAAGTACTACCTCAATAGTCTGCAAGATGCGTGCCCCAGACTTCCTAAAGCAACATTAATCGAGTAAGGAAGATTTCTTCCTCAAACTCCGTCCAGTTTCGGTTAATCGAGGATTTGATAAAGTTATATCCACGGGAGCTATGTTTGCACATCTCTCCGGCCACTACAGGTTGACTGTTTTGACCAGTGAACAACACCAGGGAGGTTATAGACTCGTGGTTATCTTGTATTGGAATGGTGCTTCCTCGAACATAGACTAATCTGAACTGCGAGCTTGTTGTCACTAGAGCTCACTGATAGCCCTTGAAGGACCACATCTGAACGGTTTGATGGATGAGCAGTTCTATAAGTGGCATTCCGTTACGACGACCCTTTCAGTGTACACTTATTCCACCAAACAAGCAATCCAGAATATGCAGCAACCTCTGAAGATGACTTCAGCCCACCATAAGGAAGCTCACACCGTTTCTCCCAACGGGAAAATGGAACTGCAGAACACAACAAGAAATACCGTACCGACAGCAACCAGGATATGAAATTGTTTTGGAAGTTGTTTGTTTAAAAAAGCCGTTTGGTATAACTGAGAACCTCAAAACACGAATAATATGTGTCTAGGCAAAACTGAAGCTGAACTGCAAAGCAGTATTGATGGGCATAGCCAAACGATCCACGAATACTGATCCGGAGAGTGAATCTAGTGAGACCAGGAAACCATTGCTGTCTTACTGCATAAATTCTATCCTTCGAAACTCTCAAGGATTCACCGGATATGTTATTTACGTGTGTCTGCAATGTTACCCAAGTGGATGGAAAGTCAATTCACGGGTTGCTTCCCCTTGAGTTCACATTCAAAAACATGTCAGACCACTGGCCCCTTCAACTGTTTGATGCTTGCCAATGTTAATTTTCCCAAGGAAAAGGTCCGCAAGTATTAGAAGAGAGCCACTATAGAAAACGGAAACAATCTGCATGATCACCGTGGTCGTATGCTTTTAGATCTTGGATAGGTATTCTTTTGGTGGTCCGTTTCCAAGTATATAGAGATAGACGTTCGCTAATAAACCAAATAGTTAAACCACGCTGGATTGTACTGAGCAACAGTTGGATATTCAAAACCCGACGACGTCATAACATTGAGGTTACTATTTGTTGTTTGCGTAGCACACCGGAAAAAGTTCCGCGGAAGAAAGTGACTAGGTGGGACTGACGCAAAACGGGATCTAAACAAATGTCGCAATGTAAACGATGTGGTTTATCTTGATGTGTTCAAATTACGATATCAATGCTTCCGGAACAGAAGTCTGATTAAAAAAGGCGAGTTGAGCATATGAGCAAAGAGGCCTAAAGAAAGTTGGTAGTAACGTATTGTCTTAACGCCGGTGGTTGGAAGCTGCTGCCTTTGGTTACCAACAAAAAGGCTGATATAAAGCATTCCAAGAGTCGTATGAGTCTGAAAGATGAGTGCGATTCCAGTCTGATCGCCAGGAAAGCATCCGAGCATTGCGTCACGTTGTGAAACACAGAGCTGGCTTACATAGACCGACAAACGATCTTACAACCGCATGGGCTCAACTTGTATATAAAGACCACCTAGTGCCAAGTAAAAATACCTTTCTTGTTTCCAAAAGCCGTTTTGTAATGCAACTATGCAGACTGATTAAATATCAATAACTTGGGGTTTTTATTAAATTTAGCCTCCAAATGGCCCACATCTAGTCCGACACACCAAAGTTTTTTCCTGTATTTCAGATTATACAGAACTTTCAAAGATCGCGCTTGCCTGTATTTCCTCCTTGAAGCGTGTCTTGGTGGTGAACTATGGACTATACTCCGAAATCGATCGGCTTTTGACGATGGAACTACCAGATTCTATACAGCCTGTGTTGTTGAAGCTATCGCCTATCTACATTGGAAGGGGATCGTCTACAGAGACTTGAAACCAGAAAACTTGCTATTAGACAACATCGGCTATTGTAAACTGGTAGGCGAACAAGTTTACAGCAGTAAATTCCCTCTGCTGGCATCAAGCTAAGCATCTGTCTGCTAATACCAGTGTATTGTCTTCTAAATCTGTCCCAAAAATCACCCAATGGTTAACAAAAATACAGCCTCTTTTATGAAGGTAAGTACTCATTTTCAAATCCAGTTGCTGTAACCGAGGGACTCAACTAAATCTCCCGCCTATGATAATCTTCGGGTACGGTAGAAATTCACACGAATCTTTCGTTGAATGGGTGTTTGTTTCCAGCCTGGTCCACTCAGATCTAATCAAAACTGAAGAAGATGGACGGAAATACAGGGATTATGTCTACCTGGTGAACTTTAAAATTGCCGAAGCCGCAGTGCGCTATTCAGAGTCTTTATGAATACTATGAACAATGTGATATCAAGAAAAACACCTCAAAATCTCGAATATTGTTCCAGCTGGAACATGAGTTGGCCATCGTGCACTCCACTTGGTTGAAGAATATTACAAACGAATAGATTTCACCCAGATCTTTCGTCACCACCGACTTAGTTTGAAGGGTAGTGACCATTTGCTAAATAAGAATAATAGGAATTCGGGACTAGCTGTACTCGCTGAGCTCCAAAAAGGGCTTATCCGTTAGTATGCTGTCGTAGAATATTCACCGACTTCAGATACAATTTTATAAGAAAGGAGCCATTTTTATTTGCGGCAATAAACTTACTTGTGACCGCACTCAGTGGTCTGTTGCTGCGTAGAAAATATTAGCGGAAAGTAGGGAGGTTACAACCAAATCAAAATCCGAGCCATTAGAATTATAGTATAGTGTGTTGAATTAAGTGATAATCAGAGATGCCGAGAAATAAAATGGGAAACAGATGACGACACTACATATTAAAGGAATACCGTATAGGCCGAATATGATGTAAAAAAGCAAAATGGAACATATTTCTTAGCATTTACAGTGTAATAGCCTTCTGAAAAGGATAGAGTTCTTTGGTCGGGTCACACGTAAGGGATTGAGTGGCGAAGCTAACAGGACGCAACTCATTTAGGCTGGTTATACACATCTTCGCACTACACTTGCAGGTTAAAACTGTCGTGGAGAAATGAGTGGATCAAACCATAGTGAAAACAAGCGAGACCAGAAAATAGTTGACGTGATGCGTCATACTAGAGGTGTTCGAAAAGATGCACGAAGCAGAAGCTGTCAGGTGGACATTCAGTGATTTCTCGACTTATGAACCTCTCTTACACAGTGTATGTGATTAACAACTAAGAAAGGCAAGTGGACAGTCAAAATTTCCGAACCGCATTGAGTTTGACGGCGTCGGAGAATTTTTACCACCTATTGACAGTTTGAAATTATCAGTGTATTTCCTAGAGCCTAAATGACACCATCCAGCACCTTCAGCCCTACGTTACTCTTCCGTTGATGACGATACAATAGTTCCGTAGAAACCCGGAAAAAAGTTTGACAGTTGTACCATCAAGATGGGTTTCACAGGAACTATTTGCGATTTTCTGCCCCAGATTATCGAGATTTTAGCAAACGTTTCTAAATTTTGGATGCGTTATAGAGAATAATCTAATCACAGAGAATAATCTCATCTTTAGCACTCACCCAAACGTTCATCGAAATTAAGGAAAGCAGTTCTGTTAAACCCTATCCGATTGTTGTACGTGATGTTCCGAAGACGTAGAATCATCCACCATCTTGCCTTCCTTACGGTTAGCTCTTGAACTTTAGGTAATTCTGGCCGCATAAATGCTAATTTGGGCGTTCCTGCTTGAAAATGTGCCTAGATTTTGGGTCACTGAGTTCGTGGATCTGACACACTCATCTCGATTGACTTGAGTATTTCACCACTGGAAGTATACTAAAACAACACCATACAGAAAGATTGACCATTCATTTGATCACCTATGTGCGTTTCATAACAATGGCATGTAATTAATAACTGAACAGAGCAACCAAACCCATTTGTCAAACCGTAAATTCTTGTCGCACCATGGAAACTTGCAACACGCGGAACATAAAATAAGTGGGAATCACGGAAGAAGAAAAAGGCTTGCGCCATTTCTAGTCCAACCAATTTTAAACTGACGTCTCTGGTTTGAGAGGCGCGGAAATGAGCTGAATTCAGACAAGTGGTGTAACGCTGGACAGATCAATTTATATCACACCACAGACGAATTTCGTGGACAGTCTACGCTTACTCATGTTGTTACGGGTCAGCTAGACTACGAAGAAACATGGTCGCATTTCTGACACCCGGTGCGTGTTGTCAAAGTGACTTCTTATTCGTAAAGTCCCTATTCACCCTAGTCATCAGTGAATCATATAAATATCTAGAAAGCCTCTGGAGATATCTGAAGTATATACAGAGCACACTTGGTTCACGGTAGACAGAGTGACTTCGCTAAACGGCATATAAAAAATTTGATGCTGACTCATGCACATTGTCTTGACCATCCACTACTTAGTAAATCTCGAACAATTGTCTATCGGTTTACCCCATTTCTCAGATCTCACAACTTCGATTCATACCGTTAATTTGTGTTAAGTTGGGGGAAGATGACTCAGTGGTTAGAGCGCAAATTTACCGACCGGAAGGTTTGTAGTTCGAGACCGACCTCTGCTTCTTAACTTCCCCTGTCTAGGCTTGGGTAACCTGGCAGTATCCCAGGTTTCCTTCTGGTGGCAACAGAAGGGAGCTACATTCGAATGATTATTTGCTATTTTATTTACGCTAAGTCCCATTAAAGGGTACATCACATGAGCCCAGACTAGACAACTAGACAAGCTATTGCTAGTCTTGTTCGTGTTATAACAAATTTCAGTAGTAGTGATGCTTTAAGCTGACCATCGACAACTGGGCTTGGATCATATGAACACAGCATTATCTTGGGGAGGATCCAGGAATTCTGCGCTAGATAAAACGTTCACAAAAGGATGTCGTTATATTCAGGTGACTCCTTAAATACGAGTCATTGTAGCTGCATTAACAAACCCATTGCCACTATTTTCTCACCGCACCATGACTGAGTGAAAGATGCAACCTGTCACTGCCCATTAAAAAGCATTTTGGTGGGTGCTCTTTCATTCATGTTAGAATCTACTGAAGCAGACCAGAGCAGAACGCGTTATTAAAAAACGGTAAGCTAAACATGTCCAGCTAGATAAAATTGAGTGTATTCGGTTACTAAAGGAGAACGACGCGCTTAATTCTAGACAGGATGCACACAACCGGAAAAACTGTAGCTAGTAATGAACAACTGAACTCAGTTCATGTAAACTTTCAGAACCAAATTTCTTTGTCACCCCTTGATCGTGTCTTAATCCAATAGGCTGTTAATTAGTTTTACATGGGCTTCCTTCTCCTTGAATTCCACGACCATTTTCTTTTTATATTCTTCCGGCCTACTCTGACGGTATCCAAGACGGACTTTGGTTTCGCAAAGAAAATTGGATTTGGTTCCAAAACGTGGACTTTCTGTGGCACACCGGAATACGTAGCCCCTGAAATTATTCTAAACAAAGGACACGATTTCGCGGTTGATTTATGGTCCATGGGTATCCTGATGTTTGAACTCCTAACTGGAACGTAAGTAGTTTCAAGTTGATCAATCGCATGCCGTTTACACAGCGCATATTTAATTGTGAAGTAAATATTTGTATACTTCCTCTCCCTCTTTCTCCGATGATTATAATCAGTTACTCCCCAAACAAATGTTTGGAAGAGCTTGTGTCCCGTTGAACACTGTCTGATGAGTAGCTCTGCTCGTTTAGAGAAGTGGCAACCTGTTCCGATAATTGTTAAATTGGAGCACTTAAGATACAAACAACCGTCTAGGTATCAAAAACTGTCATGAAGTACAGTGGTCAACAGATGGGCCACCAATGTTGCCACAAAGTCTACAACTTGACAGTAAGTCATCATCATCATCATCATCATCATCATCATCATCATCATCATCATCATCATTGTTAGTTGTAATAACCGCGTACTCGTCGTACAGTGGTTGTAGCTACCGCAGTTTCGTTCACCGATGATTTGGGGGGGGGGTGGCAAGTAGCTGCGCATTGCAGGCGCGAGCTGGTAAATTGGTGCATAAATCCAGCATTGTCAGTGGGCTGTCAAGTGGGGGGCTTGGAAAAGGAGCTATGCATTGAAGGCAATAGCTTGGGTGCACGAGCGCCATTGAGAGTGCGACTGGGCCATGTCTGACAATGTCTCCA
>NW_008751716.1:1810454-1838568 GCF_000715545.1 Opisthorchis viverrini | reverse complement strand
AAGAAAACCCTACATTCTCCCACTGCCTCGTGGGTCAGACTTTTGAGTCAGAGGCTCAAGGTGGGGTACCTCAACCAAACCCACTTCCTCGGCCTGGGCAACCGGGAAGTATCATTTGCCCGCGCAGTTCAGCGTCCACCGATGTCCCTCCCCAACCCCTTCCCACTGCAAACGTCGCTGAACCATTTGACTGTCAGACAGTAAGTCTTAGGCAACAGAAAATAAAATCCGCCCTTAGCAAATGCTTAGCCTCAATTGCAGCTTTTCCCTAAATGAAGCACATTGCTCGACGTTAAAAATTAGCTAACTGGAGACGCGCTGATCGGTCGGCAGCATAATGAAGCATAAAGAACTTCTAACTGGTTGATGGCTTGAAAGCTAGTTGAATTTCAAATGAGGTTGGTGGTACTGCTTAACAGACAAGTCGGAAAACGTGCTGCACCCTAATTGTGTTCACCTACTGCGTGTAACGGGGGTGATAACTTATCCTACTAAACTTCTAGTAATATCCGGCAATCATTAAGGATATATATATATGTGCTATCAAACTGAGACTGACTGATGACGGCCTACAGGTCTCTAGGAGAGTGCCTGCCGACCATTCTCATTCGAGTTCCATCAACAGTAACACGCAAACCTTTTGTTGCCATAGCTATGCGCAATCAACAACATATGTATCAAATATCAGCTAACCGTATCCTATGCTCTCCACACATGCTTACCGAATGAATTAATCAAAACCTGTGACCACCACGAACTGTTTTAATATTCCAACAAGTTGAATATGAACTTCCACTTCATTTCATTTTCTCTTAAGACCACCGTTCACCAGCTCGGACCCCATGCGAACTTACAGCATTATTTTGAAGGGAATCAACGCAATTGAGTTCCCAAAAAGCATCACTCGGAATGCCCAATGCCTGATCAAAAGATTATGCAGGTAAGCCAAACTCTCAATGTGCCTATGTTTCACATGGGAGTGATAATGGAAATGTGAACTTTAATCGGGTAAAATGTGATCAGTGAATAGGCCTGGGTTCGCTTGCAGTTGGTGTGCTGTGTTGTCTCATCGGATCCTGGCTACACCGGACAGTCCCACTAATGAAACTATTAACAGGTGTCCAACGATAGGTTGCAGATGATGGGTGATCAATTCTGGATACAGGAATATCATTTTACTGCATGTTTCTGCCTGGAAACAACTCAAAATTATTAATGCTTCTAAACCATAAGTTAGACTAATTGCCAATCATCAAAGTGTCTAATAATTCCACAGCTTTGTTTTCGAAATGATGAACAGATCCAACCCGTTATTGTAAAGTGAGTTGAAATAGCTCCCCAGAGGATGTTGGCTGAAACGTTTTGATATAAAATTTGGAAACGAAAGTGCGGTTCTACCAAGGTAGCCAAATTGCGGTCATTAATGGAAACGCATTACACCGTGCTCGTTTTGCAACTCACTGCGAAATTAGAGGACATGTTCGCAGTTACAAGCAAATGATGAGAAATTAATTCAGTACTCTCTGAAGACCGCATATCCTCTGAACCGGTTGAAGTCCTGCTCTTTTGCAGAACACATTCACCTCAAGCCTTGACGAAATGGGATGGAGACGAACAGGTGTGATCTCAATGATTAACTTGTAAAAAAGAGGTATTTTCAATTAGAACGTGCAAGTTCACTGCGTAATCCGAAAACGATCTACAATAGGAACCACAACTTCCACCTGCCCGAAATTTTGTTTGCTCTCTTTGTAGCATCATGTAGACCAACGTTTGGCGTGTTTCCAAAAATTACTTCAGCGTGTCTGCCCTTTGGGGGTTTCATTCCTTCCAATGACAGAAACTCCCGTCTCAATTGTTCAAGTGTACACTTACCATTTTTCGATAGGCTTCGCACTTCAATTTTGCTGACGCCACAGCTGCTGGCCACAAAGCCAGTTGACTTTCAGTTATTTTTTGAGGTGACTACTCTGAGGTTCTCCATTGTGAGGTCACAGCACTTGAGGTTCTACTTGGCTATTGTGATCACAATGAAGGCTTCAAAGCGTAAACAAAAGCGCACTCTAGCGCGTATCTCGAATTCCTGAGAATTAGAGAAAAACCAACCGACGATCTCGACATGTGCGCCGTTGCCGTTGTCCTCATTTTAGGCGATCAAAGAGGGCGTCATCATCTTCAGTGATAGTAAAGTTTCAATACCTTAGACGGGTGTAGGCATATGTGAAAGGCACAGACAGGCCGGTAATGGGCATCGAACGGTAGCGCCTTTACAGGACTGGAATGTTAGCGGGCAATGGATTCAAAGTGAGAAGTAGGCATATGCGACTGTAAAGGCATCTTCTAAAGCCCCAGAACAAACAGGGGGGCTCACCTTGGAGTCGCCCCTCTTGGAAGATAGTATATCACTCATAATGTGAAGTACTGAGAGAACAGGCTCCAGTATCGAAATTATTATATTCAGGTGTATTGCCAAAGTGTCCCTAGTTGAAAGCGGCTTGCGTTTCCGAGATATTTTTAATTCGTAAATCCTGTCACACTGAATAAGATAAAATATCTAACGGCGAGAGCCCCAACATTTTTCAGATTTTCGCGGGAACTAGAGATCGACGAAGATTGAAGAAAACCAGATCGAGGAAACTGAGAAAACAAACCGATGGATTCGCAGGGAAAATAGCGATCTTGTCGATTGTGTTCGACAGTACTACATTCTGTCAGTAAAGTTTGGCGAGATTCTGAAGTATCGTTTGCCTGATTTATGCAAAACTTGTCGCCCACCACTCACGAGCATAACGTTGGGACTTATTTTGCTGGTACCTGGCTAAACAAACAAACTAAGAACGGTTTGCTGTAATACTGATTCGCCATATACTCTACTTCAGCGCTCCGCGCAATTGATGTAGCGTAGGAAGTCAACAATTCATATTTGCCCTCTGATGTTTGCACGTGATTCAGAATGATTCTACCAACTGTAGGTTGAATTTCATACTCAACGAAAGAGTGGAGTAGAGAAGATATGCCATACGAAAATCAACACGCACATATTGGACATTGTGAGATCTGCTTTCGTTTAGACATAACCCGCACAAGTAGTGCCACCATATTGTTAAAAATTGCAAGTTGAAAATAATATCCTGTCTATAGGTCCAAGGGGGCCAAGTTTGTAGGTCTGAGGAGTGAGGGAAAGTTCCTCTTTGACTTAGATCATTTGTGCTGCGTCCTCGAGTATCACTCAGGATGAGAGTTCCAACCAATGCCGCTATCACTCGTTGTCTAAAGATGTTATCTAAGGACAAATTAAGATGCCGTGGACTCTCGATCACTCGGAGATGTCGTAATCCTGGTAAAAACATGCCCTAACCGTGAACTCTGATGAGACGCCCCAATGCAGCTATAAAACGGCTCCTTGTATCTTTCATGTCTAGTGTTTACCTTATTAAATTGCTACGCGGTGAGGGATCGCTTAAGTTTCAGAGTCGCTATCTTGTGTGATACCAGAGAAGCGGCGTAAAAATCCCAACCGCCTGTATGCTACTTGGAGCAGAGCAGTAGTGCCACGCCATAGAAAAATTCAGCTGCTCACAACTGTCTGATGCGGTAGATTAATTTGTACCAGTGGCCTTCAGTCATTTTTCGACTTCTTTTCTGAAACTAAGCTACAAAACCAAATTAAATTAAATTAAACTAAGTTAACCAAACTGGCTTAGCTTTTTCCACCGAACGGTTAGATGTACGTAGCTCAGTAGTGTGGTGCTGTTTGTGATAACGGAGTGGAACACAAGAGTGAAGCACCAGGGTACCAATCACACAGCCATAAAAAAGTGAAAATTTTATATGGTATAACCCAGTCGATTCACAGTATGCAGACAAGATGCACAAGATCCCCGTATCCTTGGGGAAATGCTCTTGATAAGTTCACAGTGAGCTGAATGAAATTATGAGTCGCATTATAACCGCCACAAGAGTGACTCCGACCAGAAGGAAGACTAACACCCGAGAACCCGGAGCAAAATCCACCCACCAGAACTTCATAAGCACTGTCATCTTTCAAGAAGCCGTTCCAGCCTCTCTAACAAGCCCAGTAATTTGTCTCCAGGACGTGATTTAAGACTCTAGAAACAGGTCATGAACCCCAAAGAATTTAGGGAAATAAAGCTTTGAGAGTTGGATGGTATGGAACGCAAGCGAACGACGGCTTCCAAACTAGCAGAACAAAAGAACAATACAAGTTTGAAACGTTACTGTTACTAAACAGTAGATATTGAACTAATCCTTACTTTGAAGTATATGACACAATTTCAGTGTCTTCTTTTATCTGTGGCTCTTTTGGTTCATCGAATATTTGTAACCATGTACATACAGTTTTCCTTCAACTTTTATCGATCACTTACTGGTTTTAATGAACGGAAGCTGATTCCTGTGTGGTAACTACTTTGAAGGTATTTTGGATGATACTCCGCGTTTTTTTTCACCAGTCTACGTTGATTAGAGGAAGGTGTCGCTTGTATTGAGAACATGTTAAGCATGAACGTACGATTAAAAACTAGATTAAAATAGGTCGAAGACCAAAAGTGACGTTCGTATCACTGAATAACTCAGACAGCTTTCTTTGAAGCAAAATGAAAACATTAGTGGCCGTTCCACTACGTTCAGAACAATAGTTTGTTCGCAAAAAATTACTTAAAGAAGCTGTCACAAACTTCTCGATTAAATCGTTCAAAGTACTGGAAATGCAAGTGAACACTCCTTGAGAGGTAGAAAACCCTTCTTCTCATGGTCGTCAACCACCAGTCTAACCTGGACAGGATGCTCCCGAATTATGCCATAGTTGAAACACTCTTGCAAGACGATATCTAAATAATTGGCAACAGATTTCACAGAAACCCCACACAACTAAATACGACTTGAGCAGTCGGTCAACTTATTTGGGAAACGATCAAATACACTGCAGACTGTAGTTTTGTTCATTTTCTAAGGGAATGCCCAACCGAACGCCTTGGAATGCGTAAAGGAGGGATAGCAGATTTGCGAAAGCACGTATGGTACGAGGGATTTAACTGGAGTGGTCTGCTTGCAAGAACGCTGACGGCGCCAATTCAACCCAAGGTGAGTGTTCGTCGTCAAGTAGGAAAAATACCACATCATTCCGAATTTAGTGGACTCAATCCTTGATATTGCGAACACTGTGATATGGCTTGAAAAACTCAGTCAAGTGGGGTATGCCGCCGTAAATGGCACTCATCAGCTGGACGTGGATGGTTGACCAAGTGGCCTTCTTGCGCCCAGTTCTACCCTGTGGCCAACTTTTGGCAGATCGCGAAATCTGCTGGTTAAAAGTAATAAGGGTCATGTTGTCCGCAGCTACTCAAGTATAATTGCGAACAGGGATGAACGAAGGTACAAGATGGTCCCTGTTGACAGTGAGCTGCATGTATTGGACGGAGTTCTTTCGTTGGCGTGTGATGGAGCAGAGGAGACCAGTCAAATGAATGACAAGTTAGGTAACATGGACTTTTTATTTTGGTGACTGGTTGCTTCGTCCTGGGACATTACATGGGGAAAACCATTTCCTTAAAATTTTTATCCGAAACACCACTGAGGAACAGTACTCTCCGATATGCAGTCCTCTCCGGTTTGCAAAATTAGAGCATGCACCTCTCCTTCGTCTGTGATTCTCTTAACACTGGATTCACGACCTCCTTCGCTTTTGTTCCGGAAAGCACTACTACCCAAGACTGCAATAGTGAATGTATTGAAAGCTCCTGGTTGGACTTGCTGGTTTATCTCAGTTTTTCACTGATACCTTTCTTTGCATACATTTTATTGTTGATAATTTGATAAATATGGGCCATCCGGTGATAGAATTAAGACTTCACTCTAACCCTCCAGTCTTATCCCCTTGGATTTACAGTTGATAGATTTTCAAGTCAATGCACATGCCAGATTAGCGTAAACCGAATATCATAGTGCTCGTTTTGCAATGGAGAATATCGGTATGGCTCGACGTCACAGACGAATCTAGACAGATACTGACCCAATTAACTCAAATCCAGACTTTGGGATATTTCAATAGCTCCGATAATGTGAACAGAAAGTGCACAATCCGTATTTTATTCCGTTTTTTAGGTATCGTCACCAACAGATATTTCAAATTTCGATCGATACAATGATGATGATGAACCGGTGCAAGAGGAGGAAAACGACTGGGACCCGGATTTTTAAATACGTTGTTTTTCATTATTTGGGTTCTCACGAGACTACCTATTTTGGAATAAATGTTTTTTGAAGCTCCGGTGCACTGTGACCGCCATAAAAATGCATTACCAGGATTAATTACTTCATTGAAGTAAGAGATGGTAGATCAGGTTGCATGGTTCGTTGATGTATTCGCTGAACTTAGCAATTAAGTTGTTTGAGGAATGACATTGCCGTTGACAACACTAGTCGGACAAAGCGAGTAGCGTGTGAGATGGTTTAGCCAGTAAAGAAGTGGGGATTAAGTTGTTTCAAGCACCTTCTATTGAATATGCGATGGTTCTCTGTTTGCCTCCAACCTCACCAATCGAACGTAATCACTAGGCAATTTTCGAACATATGGTCTGTAGTTGTTTTTAATCAGTTGGGGAAAGGTTTGGAACCAATGGAAAAATCATCGCTTCATCAAGACAAAAAACACCTGTTAAGAATTATTTTTAAGCACTTAATGGCCGCCCGCATGCAGCGGAGACACGCAGGGTTTTCTTCAGTATATTCAACCTGGCACATTATCTATCATCCTTCTCACATGGCGTACCTAAAGCTCTGAGAAAAAAAGACGAACGCCTAACAAATGTCCAAAAGAAAAACACTTCGTGATCAAACATTTTATATCTTTCGAAAGCAGTACGTTGAGGGTCACCTGTGCCCGAGGCGCCAAGCAACAATCCGAATAGTTATACTATGCGGTACGGATGACGTCGAAGTTCACAAAATGGGATCAACCGCCATGCGCGCAGAGAGCTGTTCGTGAACCCAGTCAGGATGAGCTGCTTCAATTCCTTCGACGATTCGATTCACCGATGTACATAAACTATTTATCTGACCACTCCAAGAAGCTAGAACAGGGTCTTCGCCAGAAGTGGGGACTGTAAAAAGAACACAGAAACGAAAGATTTCAGTCATAAAGTGAGGGAAATGAAGCATACTATTGGTGAAACTCTTCAAAACGGTCCTATTGAATTTTCCTCAAATTTCTAATACTACTTAGGAAAAAGTTAGAATCAGAACGAGATATACAAACCAACTCCATACGGATTCAGTTCAGTTCGGTTCAGTCAGTCAGCTATGAACTACGTGCAAGAAAGCGCAAATTCTAGCTGCTAGAATTTCGGTTGCCGGAATATGGGAGAGCAGGGAAGACACAGCTAAATATTGGAGGCGACGGCATAATCTGCAACTGCGCAAAGCGGGACTATTTAGAGTTACTTCGGGCTCCTGATAGGTTTTACGCGTATTTCGAAGGTGTTGAATGATTCGCCGGTGGTCCCGGTCAACCGTTTGACGATGGGAATTTGAGGATTTTAGAGCCGAACATTTCCAACGCATCCTTCCTCAGGGGGGTGGGGAAGCAGCACATCTGTTTCCATAAATATGAACACACTAATTGCGTGGAGAAAACAATTTACCGCATTCATACATCTACCGTGGAGGATGGTGCGACTTTACCTCCATCCCGTGGTATGAGGACTCGTTGCTCTTCGTCCGGCTGCTTTTCTCGAGCCTTCCTGGTTTGGTTGCACCTTGCGGAACGGAGTTCCGGCAACCATGGCCAGCGGAAGCACTGCGGCACTCAAACCCGGACGCCACGTCAAGGTGGCAGTTTTTGGTCTGACACGCATTTCAGAACAGAATGTTATTAAAGTTTGGCAATTTTTCCCAAATAATTTACCCCCTGTCAATTCAGAAACATTCAAATTGGAATACTGATCCTCAGTCCATTCAATTTTCCGGTAAAAATCAACCTTACTCTAAGGGCATCTGGGTGGTAGTCATGTTGAATTGATAGCAGAAATAGCTAATAGAAATGAACTTCTCTCATTCAAAGTAATTCATTTGGCACTCTGATGTACTTTTTATGAAAGTATGATGATAAGATATTTTTTATGAAAGTATGAAGATATATAATAGTATATAATATATAATATACTATATATTATATAATAATGATATAATGATAATATATAGTGTAAAGTTTGTAGTTAGTAGTTCATAGATGGTACCTTGAAAAATCACGTGTCCGACCCCCCCACACACACACATTTGAGTTTCAATGAAAACGAAGGCACTTGCGTGGCTAAGCGGAAGTTAGTTCATTAACTATTACCGATAGATATGCTGCTAGCAAAGTTGGCTGCGACGGGCAACGAAAACCCCTTGGCAACAGCTGTAGACCATACAGACTCTACCACAAATCTCAACACTTTCGGCGGCTGAGATATTCTGGTGTACTCACTCAATCTCGTAGCAGCACTTTCAGCATTGAAAACACAAAACATATACCAAATCGCATGGTCGGTTGATATTAGGGTGGTTCTGACTGGGCGCTGAAAGTTTGGTTCAACGGACTTTCTTGATTGTGAACGTCACGTGAAGGAGATACAGCAGCATTAAAAAAGGATTTAATGAGTAAAGTTGGATAGAATCTCGCACTTTTACCTTTGAAATGAATAGCTCCGTCGATCTGGTCGATTTGCCCCATCAACCTGTCTTCAGTGATCATCTGGGATGCGACGGCTTCAGCCTGAAAAGTACATGCGGAAGCCCACAATTTGTGCCATTCTGGGGGATAACACAACTCGAAGACAAAACTTTAGGCTCCAAAGGGAAAATGAGGGGCTTCCCTGCCTCCGAAAAAAGGGTCTTCCTGTTCCGATAGTTTGATTCCAAAAGCAAGAAAACGTGAACATCCCAAAGTTGATTGTCGGAATTCGTGTGACGCGTATTGATGGCAAAACAACTATGGCGTGCATTCCGGTTTTTCGGATAAAGTAAACATTGACTTTCTATAATACACATTTTATGTGTCCATAAACCTTGCATGACCCAAAAACACCGCAATGTATGCGAACAGCTTGAGTAAGCAAGGGCTTTAGACCACCCAGGAATAGTAACATAAATTAAACCACCAACAAACGGGATGGGCTGTAACTCATTTGCGAACCCAACACCAGACCCTGGTATTAACCAGAGGCTCAACAGGATCTCTCACTAACACCAACATAAGTTGCAAATGAACGTATCTCGCCACTTGCACACAATTTGGTGTTCAAGTAGAACATTGGGTTGGTGAAAACTCATGAACTACGTTTAGCCGATGAACCACAAAAAACGAAACCGGTAGTAGCCTGCCACAGTTTCCGCCGGCTTCCTTGTAAGTAGCATGCCATGACAAGAACGGTATTTAATGCGCGGATGACCTTCACATTCAGAGATGACAATCTGCGTACCAATCCAGGAGCAAATGATAAGAAGTTGTACTTTCGGGCTGCATTAGGCGTCTTGGTACGTACAGCATAGTATAGGATAACCCAATTACTCCGAACAAATAAACATGTCAGGGGGAATAACGCACCGAAACCACTTCACAACCGCAGTTAGGCGCTGCTACTGCCAAGAGGCTTACCCCGCACGCAACTGCTCAGAAGATCGAGCCAATGCAGTATCAAGACGAGCTCTGATTGGCCAACGCTGTGGACCCAACAGCCGAAAATGGACCAGTGTCCGCCGAATGCCACTTGACAATGATGGCCCATCCAGGATTTTCAATGTTTTCGCCGCATGCACTTTAAGTACGACGGGCTGTGCCTGTGTTATGCTCTGGTTTTGGGCATCAACACACGTTTCGGTGAAAACGCTAGCTTGGAAGGTTCAGACCAAGAAGTAAGCTGAGGAATTACTGCCATTACGAAACTATCCTTCCGACCGCAGTGCAAAAACTGATAGGACTCACTTCCGTTGCTGTAATTTCCAAAAGGTCGCCCAAATTGGCTAGACTGATGTTGTTGTAGATTAAGCTGGCTGCAAGCATGTTGTGCTCAACTACAGCACGCTCCAACAGTTCTTGTATCGAGTGGCTGGTGGTATTCGGAGGTTTCGATCCAGCTGATACCGTTGCACTAGCAGCTGGCGGGGGGTGGAGCAGATGGGGATAGAACTTTTCGAACAGCGGTCCAAGGGTGCGCAAAGAGCACCGTTTGATAAGTCGACCCATGTACCTAAATGAGGTGAAATTAAGATTTAACCACACGAAAGCGGCATGTCGAACATTTTTATACCCTATAGATCCGTTACAAGGGTACCCCACATAATGGTATCTTGCAATCCTGAAGCGAACTCAGTGACAAAGACAGCATATTAAAAACCAGTAGGACTAATATACCAACAGCTATAACGTGGTGCCGGATTTACAACATACGTATCCCATTCGGAATTGGAATTCTTAAGCAATGTTCTTTAATCAGCTGACTCACATCTTCTCTAATATAGGATAAGCTTCGAAGGCTTGACAACGTTCATCTTTGTACAGCGTAGCCAAAAGACGAGTGCGCTGGTGCCCGGCACTGGCCAACAGGGCAGCCGCTAATGCACGTTCCAAAAATGATACGCGTTCGGCTTCATCCATCCAGGGAAAACGGATCGACAATTCAGCATAACGCTGACCAGCTTCAAGGAATCTGTGTTTGTGATCCAGTAAGTGAGCGTACGCAGTCTGTGAGAAGGATGAGGGAGAATATGAGGGGTGCAACAGTAATACCAGTGAAAGCAAGGAGGCCTCCTCTGCGGAGTCATTTATTAGAAGATGCTAGCTGAACAGTTACAGATTATTGGACAGGGAAGCATCTTATTTATAGAAACTGAATATCCATCTTCTCTTTGAACGCATCTTTCTGAACTTTCCTCGATATTCACTGACTGTTGCTCAAATCCAAGCAAATGCTACAAAGCGACTCCCCGAATTCCACGACAGATCTCCCTTTTCAAGAGACGCAAAGCGAATTTACAAGAAAACATACTGCTCACATGCCGCCCTCATCAGTAGTATCACCGTTATATCAGTAAGTGATGAGAAAAAAATACTAAAACAACTTCAGCTGCGATACCATCTCAGTGCATTGCTGTCATGCAATCCAGAGGAAGCCAGAGCTGAGATACTGCCAGACTGCCCAAGCAGAGGCAGGGGTGTTCCATGTTACTGCCAGTTGCGGTAGACAGTCTGTGGCACCAAGGCATATTCGTTCGCTCACCGTGTGGCCAACTAACTCAGTATTGTGACGTTGGTTCATGTGCAGTGCGCTGCCCTCATTGCAGCCAACAGTTGCCAGAACATCCACGAGATGAGCTGCAGTATCACCCGCGAATCAAGTCCCATAAATCGACTTCTCAGTTACTTTCAGACAATCGGTTAGAATCCGAATGGCTATTCACATAAACTTGAGGATATCTTCAGAAAACATTGTATTCCTCCGGCTTTTGTTGTGTTAGTCCTATCGACTTTGTTTACCATAATCGGACGGTCAGAGTAAACAGTAAATCAAACTGGAAGCGTATAATATAGGGGGTCTCCCGCTGAGGATCCGAGAGACCATCACTTCTACGTCGTACCTGATTACCTGGACTTTGCTGGCAGATGACAGACACACTGCGTTTCGAAGTGGTGAGCGTGGGAATTAAATGAGTTGCGTGTCCCAGCAGGAACCCAAATGTCACACTACTCCACTGCTCCGCAATTCATATTCCTTCAGTTAAGAGCTCAGAAAAAGTGAATGATTCTGGACTCGCCTAAAAGGTCAGAAAAATGTCCCACTGCCAGCCAATTAAGCCGGGAGAAGTTCTATGCTCAATGTTGGCATACTTTTAATAATGCCATACGAGAAACTCCAGATAGCGTGTTCTGGATATGAAATGAATAGTCATGGACGAATAACCAAAACGGCCGGTTAACGCGGAAAGCATTATTTGGTCCCAGTGATGAGATGTTAGAGTCAGTCAGTAAGAAAAAATAATAAGCCATGGTTGACGTATGGAATAACTAAGATCAACGCACCAGTTCTAATTACTAAATTGACCAAAATATGAAACATGACAAGGAGTGGTGAAGCAGTGACAGTGATTCAGTCAGATAGTAAACCATTAAAGTCCACGTTCAGTACATATAACAATACAATCCACATGAATATCCAGTTTCTGAACTGCCTCTGGAAAAACTGAGTGACATGACAGGGCTCATCGCACACACTTGTTAGCCGAACATCTGCAAAGAAGGTGAAAGCCGTTCAAGTCGATACTGAGCTACGATCGCGTAACAACGGAGTGTAGATGTGGGGAATAGTCACAATGCTTAAGGATGAGTGTAAGCAGGAACGAACGAGTGGACTTGAATGTGCATATGTATAACAAATAGGGAAAGGGTTGTGGCACAAATAGGCCAACATTCGAAGAAGGAAACGCTGTAGGTATGAACTGATCACTAGTTTAGATGCGGGTCGAGTAAGATCGGTCATTTCCCTTTCTCATCTAGCACAAGTATCCCAACACGTACGACCCAACATCAAAATAGAAGTTTAAAAGATTACGAAAAGCCGCATCCATGCTATGGATCTGGAGTCGACATGGCTTCGAAGCATTATACCATTTTCATGGTAATAAGAACTCGGACGTCTAACAGAACGTTCGGACAGTTTTTCTTGAGATTTTAAATCCGTATTTTCGAAATCGATAGTCAACCGCACTTTTCATCCGAAAGAAGCCTCTAAAGGCTATCCTAATTTCATCAGGAGCCACCAATTAGTTGACATGTGATGACACGCGTAGCTATTGACAATAATCATGCAATGTAAACCGTACAAGACGATTTTGTTCAGACATGTTAATCAGAATATTTTTTTTCGGGCTGGAAATCAAACCCGATACACCGATACACCCGATACACTTAAAGGCAGCAAAGCACCTACGACAAGGTAGATCCTTGTACGGCCGATCGTGCCCGAGTAACTGATCATCTCTGAGGGCTCCATGAATCCCAGACCGACTACGCTTTATCGTATCTTGTTTTTTTCGGCTGGAAATCAAACCCGATACACCGATACACCCGATACACTTAAAGGCAGCAAAGCACCTACGACAAGGTAGATCCTTGTACGGCCGATCGTGCCCGAGTAACTGATCATCTCTGAGGGCTCCATGAATCCCAGACCGACTACGCTTTATCGTATCTTGCCAAACTATTCAATTCAGCTGAGATCATTGTACCGTCTCCATGTGAGTGTGACCGAGAGTAAGTAGGTTCAATATCGCAACTAGGGTATGTGCCACCCAGTACCAGAGGGTGGATGAGGTGTTTTCACCAGTCAAAGGGCGCTATAGCCTTGTGTGTTGGTTGTCTGTCCGGGTGAATTGGCTCAAACAGGATTCCAAACATAAATTGCTCTGATGGATTGGGTGGTCGAGTACTCTTAGAGTGTGACGGTGATGATGGCGTTGCTGGCCATCCGTTCGCTGCAGTTTTTCCTCTTGTCCGACTTAGACAACAACGGAGTTGCGATTGGGGCAAGCAACCTTCCTAATAATGCACTAATTGCTTGGATCCAGTATCCTTAGTAGCTCGTTTCAAAGGGCCCCCGTGAGCCTGTCTGTGATAGCTGTTTGCGCCCCCACATCCTTATCGGACCCTACGGTGAAAACGGAGTCCTACAAACAATTACAATGGGTGTTCAACAAGACCTTAAAACTATACGTCTTAATTGTAACGGATAACTGGGATAATCGAGCTGGTGAACCAGATGACATGTGCTACATACTTGGCCGGTTCGGGTTGCATCAGCGGTGTGAAAACGGTGAAAAACTCGTTCGTCCGCCCAAACTCGGGACCTCAAGACCAGTCCGATCTCAATACCGTCTCAACTGCAAAGAGTCAAATCAACTGGAGATCGTTGCCATCACCGGAACAGAAAAGTCCCCAGAGTAAAGAACAGATTTCTGTTGAGGTAAACAAATTCTTCATCTGTGCACTTCCCGGAATACTCCACAGACAGGAGCGGTCGAGATGCTGTTCAGCTCAAACCTGAACCTTCCAGTCAATAAGTTCACGCGCTAACCACAAAGCGATCTCAAACTCAGTACAGTTCAGTCGTATTGAGCTCCCATAAGTAAGTGTGACACAATGCGATAAGAGTACAGTCACAAGTTTATCATGAAAGGAACGTCCTTAACTCACCTTATACCGGAGGAGTAGATTCTGATCTTCACATTCTGGTTGTAACAGGGAAGCTCTATTAACATATGTCTCTGCATCGGAGATCTGTTGGAGCTTCAAGTAATACTCAGCTATTCGAAGATATATATCCATTTTGAACGTGACGGCGTATGTGCTGGAGAGAATCCGCAGCGCAAAGAACAAACAGATGAGAACGTGAGAAAACCGTGAGTATATGCGTGAATATATATCAGCAACATTAATAACTCTGCCGTGTTTTATGAAAAACGTGTCACACTCAAGGTGGCCCGTGCACTCGGATATATCAATCGAGTATCATCACAGTATTGTAGAAGATTTGTCTTCATTTTGGCATTGTGTCGAAATCAGTCGTGTGCTAAAAATTGGGGAAGTTGCCAATCATCCACATGTAGCACGAGACTGGAATGAACACCTGAATCCCCCCCTCGGGAATCGTGAGATGCATCCTAGTGATAATTTTTAAATTGGTTCTCAAATCGCCCAAATTCGAACTATACTTGCTTCTGTGTGGACTGCTGGTACCGCGCAGAGGACATCTGCCAAAAATTTTTTACAAAATCATTCACAGTAAAGATGTCACGGAAACTTCTAATGGTACGGCAAAGAATTGAGCAGATCGATATATTGAAACCACCTAATCATTCATAAATCGATAGGAAACTTCCTGGGGACCTATGAAATGTATAAAAACAAATGAATGCCTCCAGGAATCCAATAAAGACTCTTGAAAAGTGGGAAAACCAGAAATTTTATTCACTTCCCACAAATAACCAATAACACTTCCTTCCTTCAACTGGATACCGATGGTGCTACAAAGTCCAACACAGTATAGAATTGGAACGAATGAGATGATAGTATACACCGATTCAACAAAATACCCATGATTGCTTCTTTATTCCATACGGGGAAAAACACTAGGCAAAACACAACGATCAGTTTGTAGTATCAACCTGTCTAGTTGCTTTGTTGTGATCACCGACATTCCGACTCATAAGACGTTGCACGAAAAAGCTACATAGCCCTTAGCTGACGACCATAATTCTGTTAACCACTTCGTAATTCCAGTTCAAACTGTTGCTTCAAATGAAACGGGATAATTCTGAACAATAGGCTGAGTTAATTTCCAGTTTATTTTCCCAAAACTCCGCGAATGTTCTGTTTCAAACTCTGGCAAAAGGACTTGAATGCTACCTATCTTATTTTTGTCCAAATTCAGTTTCCCCAAGTCTTCCATGATTCCATCAGTTTTATTACCTGTAACATCTTTGCACATGTAGGTTCAGTCACGCAAGCAGATAAAATACCTATCTAGTATGTGTTATCCAATACTCACCTACATGAAAACTTGCATTTTCACCATCATAATGAAAACCAAACAAACTGTACTGGAAAAGTAATACCTAAATGGACGAGATGGATCAGTGGTTAGGGCGCGAATTTACTGACAGGAAGGTCCGTGATTCGAAACCAACCTCTGCATCTCAATTTCCCCTGGGTTTCCCAACCATCTTGCTTCCTTCGGGTGGCATGGCTACTACGCACCGAAAGGGTGTTACAGCTGAACGATTGCTTCATTGGCCCCAGCAACTTAAATTGACCTCCGTAAGTAGTGGCGTGCTGTTCGGAAAAAGTTCCGGAGAGTTTGCGTGCATCATTCTAAAAAAACAATTTTATACCTCGTGAAATGACTTTGCGCATAAAATTGAGATTACATATAACTGAGCCTTCACAGTTGGCTGCGAACTTCATATCATGACTGGAAAACTATCCGAAGACCCCAATAACTGTATAAGGATTGCTTTGCTGATGTTTTGAACGCAGCGTTCTAAGGAAACCAAAAAACCGGGTCGTTCCACGCATACCACTCGTACTATCTCATCATCATCATCATCATCAGCTGTAAGAACCACGTACTTGTAGTATATAGCGATTGTAGCTGCCATAATTTCGTCCATCGATGATTTGGGGAGGTAGGGGAGTAGCTGCGCATTGCATGTGGGAGCTGATAAATTGGTGCGCAAAGACAAGGTTGTCAGTGATTGAGGAGATTGGGAAGGAAGGTAATGCTCCGAAGACACCGATGGTCAAAGACTGGGACTTTTGACTTCCTCAAGATGCAGCAGCCAAATTTCTGACCCCTTTGATAATATGGAGCACACCGCGAAATTGTAAGCTCGACCCTTGGCGGACAAGTTGATGTCACGTCTACACCACACGTGATACATGTCCACGAAAACCGCCGCGGTCTCCTCAATCCGGAAGGAAATGTCATCTTTCGCGAGACCACCGAGACCGACACAGCTGCCCAAATATAAAAGTTTGTCTCATCCGCAAGCATGGGCCCACTGAGCCATGAGACAGCACTTTGCACTTTGCAGGTGAGAGACGCATGCCAAACCGTGACGACGAATTATTTGGTTTAATTTTGTGTGCATTGCCACGGCGTCAGATTCGATGAGAGCTATTTCGTATGGATACTCGATACATGTGGACGAATGCCTCACAAGCATCAGAGGCTGGTAGTGGGTCGTTCGTGATCGATTCAATGATGAAGTTGAGGAGAAATGGTAAAGAGGACAACCTTGCCTGACACCTGATGTGGTGGACTCAGATGAGAACATCCTGTAGAACTTCACACGTCCGCTGGAGTTGGCGTACAACGTCCTAAGAAGAGTCAAGAATTTATGGGGGACACCTTTGCTTCACGGACACTGCCCTGGTGCCTGACGGTCCATTGAGTCAGACGTAGTTTTTAAGTCCAGGGGCACAACCAGTGTTGGTCGCTGGAGGCAAAGTCGTTGTCCCAGAATCTGTCGGAGGGTGAAAATGTGATCGATTAATCCTTATACAGGACGGAATCTACCTTGATCTTCACAGATCTGTCCTATACTGTCTTGTAGTATATAGCGATTGTAGCTGCCATAATTTCGTCCATCGATGATTTGGGGAGGTAGGGGAGTAGCTGCGCATTGCATGTGGGAGCTGATAAATTGGTGCGCAAATACAAGGTTGTCAGTGGAGTTATGATTGAGGAGATTGGGAAGGAAGGTAATGCTCCGAAGACACCGATGGTCAAAGACTGGGACTTTTGACTTCCTCAAGATGCAGCAGCCAAATTTCTGACCCCTTTGATAATATGGAGCACACCGCGAAATTGTAAGCTCGACCCTTGGCGGACAAGTTGATGTCACGTCTACACCACACGTGATACATGTCCACGAAAACCGCCGCGGTCTCCTCAATCCGGAAGGAAATGTCATCTTTCGCGAGACCACCGAGACCGACACAGCTGCCCAAATATAAAAGTTTGTCTCATCCGCAAGCATGGGCCCACTGAGCCATGAGACAGCACTTTGCACTTTGCAGGTGAGAGACGCATGCCAAACCGTGACGACGAATTATTTAGTTTAATTTTGTGTGCATTGCCACGGCGTCAGATTCGATGAGAGCTATTTCGTATGGATACTCGATACATGTGGACGAATGCCTCACAAGCATCAGAGGCTGGTAGTGGGTCGTTCGTGATCGATTCAATGATGAAGTTGAGGAGAAATGGTAAAGAGGACAACCTTGCCTGACACCTGATGTGGTGGACTCAGATGAGAACATCCTGTAGAACTTCACACGTCCGCTGGAGTTGGCGTACAACGTCCTAAGAAGAGTCAAGAATTTATGGGGGACACCTTTGCTTCACGGACACTGCCCTGGTGCCTGACGGTCCATTGAGTCAGACGTAGTTTTTAAGTCCAGGGGCACAACCAGTGTTGGTCGCTGGAGGCAAAGTCGTTGTCCCAGAATCTGTCGGAGGGTGAAAATGTGATCGATTAATCCTTATACAGGACGGAATCTACCTTGATCTTCACAGATCTGTCCTATACTGTGTTCAGTCAACCTTTCAAGGATAAGATCAGAGAGCTAATTCGATGTCACAGCTACAAGCCTGAAGACAGCAATTTTCGCACAGCATCCACATACCCTTTTTGAGGATAGGGATAACTGTCAACATATCCCATTTTACAGGTACTTTTTTTCGCTCTATGTCGCACTAATGAGCTTTGTTAGACGAGTCACCAGGGATTCTCCGCCTACTTTGAATAGGACTGGATACAAACCGTCTAGTTCTGGTGCCCTCTCACGCCCCAGTACGGATACTTGGTACTTTATTTTCTTTCCAACGGGCGATTAAGGTTCACATTCCATTTGCTCATGTGCGCTATCTCCGGAGGCTGTGTTGCAAGAGGCCAGCTAAACTGTTTTCTGAAATGTTTGGCCCATCTTTCAAGTTGACGTGTTTGCGAGTGAATCGTTGAGACATCTATTTCACTTATCTTTTCGCTGACCGTTGCTTTTCTAGGGCCAGTCGATCGTATCAGTTGACATAGGGGACGGATGCTTCCGGTAGCAAAAGACTTCACTAGCTCCTGAGCTTTCGATGTCCGCAGAAGCTCTCGCTCTTTCCTAAGGCTCTTCGCTATTTGGCGCTGTCGCACTCGTTGCCTGCTGGTATGGATATCCTGACATCAACCGAGACTAGCAATCCCGCTATATGCAACGGTTATTTGATTGCATCGGAGAACTCGGAGACATCGCACAGACAGCACTGAAGGCCGCTAGCATATCTTCTTTCAAATTTCGCCATGGTTCATCCACATGCTTGCTACCAGCACCGTATTTAGTTTACCGTCGAAAGTTGAGCTAGCCATGGCAGTTCTTCCAAGACGGTGGACTGGCATGTTTTTTGCTGACTTGCGAAGGCCTGAAGGTGAACGAACTGTCAAGCGTGCAGGCACCATGGCGTGATCGGAATCATTTTGTGTGCTCAGGAAAGAATTGTAGCTTTCCATCGGTGGCTGATGGCCACGTGATACAACTGGGTCCACGACTGATTTTCCGTTGGTGGTCGCCAGGTTACAAGATGCAAACGTTTATGCTACAGGTTCGTACTGGCCAAAATCAGTTCATGATAAACACACAAATGGAAAAGTCGTTCTCGGTTTTCCGGGTGACAAACATCGACTTCGATTCGACCGCCCAAATTTGATTCCAAGGAGCTCAGAAAACCGAATTGGGTATTCATATCGCCCGCAAGGATCACGATATCAGTGCTTTTTGCTCGACGAATAACGCCGGATAACTCAAGATAGGAAGTACGCTTCTCAGCGTCAGAACTGCAGTTCGTTGGATCATAAGCCGACACTACAAATGGGAACCGCTTTTATGTCGAAGCATTGAGCTGGATAAAAGGGCGCAAATATGAGTGTTCACTGGGATGCAATCCAGCAAAGCGCGTTCAGCTCTGAGGTAGAGTGCAACTCCCACATCATATTTTCTGCGAGTCATCATTTGTGAATCAGCGGACACATGGCGGGAGAAATGTGAAAGAACTGAGTTTGTCCTTGGCGTTCTGATATGCATAGCCACGCTGGTCTTGTGTGCGCGTTCCGTGGACAAAGTGTACATTAATTTTAATGGGGTGTAAGGTTTCAGCGAGCACTGCCTGTTTGCCAATCGACACATAGCAGGGAAGTTAACGGTAGAAAAATCTCGTAGATTCAGCAAGGTGTTAGGCAGCGGGGTGTGTAAGACTCATCGATCAGACAAGTGGTAGTCAAATGACCCAGCAACGCTTGCTTGTTTGGTGCGAAGGGTGGAGAAACATCGCCGGACGAAGAACTGTGCGAGGAAATGATAATTCCCGGTTGCTAAGGCCAGGGAGGGGATTTGGTTGAGGTACTCCACCTTGAGCCTTTGACTCAAAAGTCCGACCCACAATGCAGTGGGTTTTTTTCGGTGACCCTGTCACTATCCCCTGACCCAAAAGTCCGACCAGCGAGGCAGCGATCAGTAAGGTTTTCCTTGGGGAACCTTCACGAAGTCAATGACTTAATAGTCTAACCTGTTCGGCTGCTGGGGGTGGCTTAGCCCTAGGACACAGTGAGTGGGGTTTTACTGTCTCAATCCTGATGCAGCTGCGCACAGCAGGTGCCCTTTGAATTATTTCGACCATATTGAATAATGCACCGGTGGTCACGGCCAACTCTTGGGCGACCGGGGTGTGCGGTTTTCAGGGCCGATTGTTTCTAACCTATCCTTCCGCGGCGAAAGGCAGAATCTTTACTCCCATAAATGTGGACATTCCAATCGCCTAGGGGGAATAATTTACCGCTTTCACACTCCTATCGCTGAGGACAGTATGACTGCCCCCAGACCGCCTCGTAGCACGGTTACTCGTAGTACGAGGTCTCGCTGCTCTTGGTTCCCCGTTGGCCTTCCTGGCATGGTTGCACCTTGTGAAACGAAGTTACCATCAGTTTAGCCGCGGTATCATTGCACCATTCAGGCCCGACCCTCACATCAAAATGTCATTTTAGGTCTGCATCTACTATCTAGTTTTGGAGCAGTGTAGAAGTCTGATTGAGGACCTCCTATCACGTCGAAGTGTGACGTACATAAAAAGCATCTCAAAAATGTGCTCCATCCTCAAGTTAGTTCCAAAATTTTGGCGGAACGTTGAACGCATGTCTGCTCTTTTCTGTCTAATAAGCAATAGCAACCACTCTAGAGAATACCAAGGTGTGGGTCACGTTGTTATCATATGTCTAGTAGGTGTTCGGTTTTCGCGCAAGGGCTTGTCACATTACGCTTCTTCTGGTGAAATTTAGTCTCTTTCTCCAATACGACTGAATTTCAAAGGTTAGCTATTCTAAAAAGAGAACTCCCGAAGCTCTGAAAGCGACATAAACACTACGAGAAGCTAAGAAACATAATTAAGACAACACGAGAACAATGGGAAATCTAACGCAGAAACAGTTACAGAAAGGCTACAAATACCATTCTGTCCAGCTGCAATTCACCTTAGAAATGGTGGGACATCGGGCTCTGAATACTGGACGTGAACGCTTCTCCCATTGGGGCTATCAAATTCAAAGTGGTTGGCATGTCTTCTCTGTTCTCAGGACCACCTTCAGGGTTCCGAAAACCAAATCTGTTCTTCAGCTGCCAGAAGAATTTTGGAGAGACTTTTGAATACGATGTGGCCGGCACTAACATGACTAACACGTGAGCACAGCATGACTCGCCTCTGTCTATTGCCTAGGCTGGCTACACGTGGCTATACGGCAGTTCTGTGACGTCCCCTGGGTTCCTGGTACATCCCTTAGAGCAGATACTAAGGCGAATGCCACTCCAAAAAGGTCGGATGTAACGAATAAACCTAGGGAATTAGAGAGACAACACACGAGTACGTTAGATGAAGCAAGTTAATTGTCATTTTGGTGCCCCCTAGTTCGCCCATAAAATAATCATATCTGTCCTGCGCACTCACTCCTGGTACTCGGTGCACAGCTGGGTGTAAAGATGCACAATGGACCATATAGACACCAGTGTGGAAGTCACTTAAGTGCGGAACAAAATGAGTCAACAACCAAACGGAAAACTGGACCAATGTGAATCGCCTGTTTCCGTTTGTTAAAAGGCGAACGTAACACCTGTTACCTTGATAGCCAAGATCCTCAAATAGGCTCATGCATGTGTGCACGGAGAATTCGGTACCCTGTGTGAGCATGACAACCAATGCTCACCTTTAGTTAAGGGGCACAACCCAGATGGCAATTTTATGCTCCAGGGGTCAACCTCAATCGGGTCGTGCCCAAGTACCTGGTAGAAATGTTTGCTAAAAAGTCAAAACATCTGCAAGAATATATGGAGGCGTAATAGGGCCTCTTAATCTGAACTGAGCTTTTAGGAACACAGAACTATAACAAACACATCAAAAAATGGAAATTGTGAAAACGTACCGCTGTCCACTTTCGAGTGGAATTTCGGCCAAGACGCTCGCAGCTTCACCCAGACAACCTGTCGCTTCTAGCCTGCGAGAAAGTTGGTTTCTAAGTTCCACAATCTATTAAAGATGTAGGAACAAATGGGCTGTACGGGAGAGGTCATTCAAACCTGCGATTCAAAGGCTATATTTCTTGATTGCATGCGGTTCAATATTGTTTGAAATGCTGCAATAGCCAACTGATCATCGGCGACATCTCTCACACAATTAATCAATTCATCACAAAACTTCTTGGTCGATATCACCGTAACGCTCTCCTGAGAAACTGTAAATGTAAATAAACACCAACCCAATACCACACTCACTTTCGACAACAATATGGTTGATATGTTGTAGAAACTCATCCCCTGTGCACTGAGAGATGATCTGAAGTAGGTTCACAAATCTACATTTATGATAAGCCGAAATTAATTACTTGTCGTTGGCTTCTTTAGGAATTTTACAGCTGATCACCTCACCAAGAGTAGCCGTAATATCACGGGACATGGTAAGATTCAAGACTGTAAACGTATTGATGAGCAAACGAAATAAATTAGTTAACTGATTTGTAACTGTTACAGAAAATATTTACTCGTGTAAATAAACTAGTAATCCAAATGAAACACCAAATCTCATCACCTGAACATCTGTAATCGAAAAATCCCCCCACGCAACTGAGTGTAATTCTGTGTACTCTGTATAATTCACTTGGATTCAGATAACTACGTATGTTCATTTAAAGCCACGCTTCTGGTTTGGATTATGATCAAGATAAAGCAAGCCCAGGACATGTCAGAATCACGTTTGCTAATTTATGCCACTTATGACGTCAAAGCGGTATATCACTGGATCTCAAAGGTTGCGTGCACAATCTTGCAGTAAGAGCTATGTTATTACACAGTTGCGAAATATTGCCCTGCAGACAGATGATGTGAGGCGGTCTTCCGGTTTTGACCACCGATGCCCCAGGAGCGTTACTGGTATCGTATTCTATCAACGAACTCGTAACGATGTGATTGTTGGCAGTGTTGTGCAGTAGGTATTTCAATCACCGTCAACTACGGTGGCTCGGTCATGTGCTTCGCAAAGCAAAACACCATCTATCGATACGAGTGTGCCTCCTTCAGAATGGAAAAACCGCGAAGTGGACAATGTATGACTTGCCAGAAGTGTCAAAGAGAGTATGAAGAGCTTGGGTGTCGTTGGTGCAGTGTGTCTTCCAGGATGCGATACCCGTGACCCATCCTGCAACCAGCTGAAAAAATTGCAGAAAATGGCTGCTGATCAGTGTCAATGGAGTGTGTGTTGCCAGTTTCTTTCCAGATCGTCTGACTGAGCGCTTGGGGTATAGGCACCTCAGAATGCTTGTGATAGGCCATCACCAGGTCCTCTCCTTAAATTACTGTTTCATTTTCATTCTATGGCTTTAAGTATGACTAGATAAAGTTTGTGGTTGTGCGGCAGTGAAGCATCGGTGTTAACACTGATGTTGCTGTATCTGATGATGACGATGATGCGCTTCCTGCTCTCTTCAGAAATGGGAACAATATCGTCTGCAGACTTCAGGTCGACAAGGTTCTTGCTCAGTGAGTTCTGAATACCGGGGTTTTAGGGACCTTTCAATAATGAAAGCAAACAAAAATGGAGACCAGACATCCTTGTCAGATAGCACTGCTTGCAGGAAAGCTTTTGGAGAGCTCCCATATACTACCACGCGTCCACAATTATGTGAACACAAACAGCACATGATATTCATGAATTTCTTTGTTACGTAAACGTGTTGAGAGGAACCCATCGGTTGACAGAACCGAACACACTCTTAAAGTCAAGGAACACGAAGACTGTGAGGCACCTATACGCATGTCATTGCTTAACACTAGAGGTGTAAGATGTGGTACAGTTTTCCCGGATGGAATCCTTCTTGCTGTTCGCAGATCTCCTCTTCACTCACCTCCGTAAGACGACGCAAAATAAGCGACGCAGAGTCTACTCCCAAAGGAAAGCAGGTTAATACTTTTGTGAGGACTAGATCAATGCGTCCATAACCTGGACAGGTTCCGGTTTAATTTTCATGAATTTTCTGTACTACAGCGCTGTCCAGGCTTCGCAGGGTGTCTACGAGAAGTTCTGAGGTAAGCAGGATAAACCTTCTACTGTGCTATGGTAACTTTTTTGAAAAAAGAACGATGACTGAAATGTGCAGTCTTCAGGGATGTGCCGCTCTTTCTGTGTGTAGTAAACGAAGCATGCACGATCCAGCCTCCACTATCCCTGAACACGACCGATAGGAGAGAATTCGGACAGAGCGTTGATGTCCGTAACGTGCTGGAGCAGAAAGCAAAGTGAACTGACTTTCAAAATTGTAGAAGGCACTTCCGTGAATGGATAACAGACCCACTGTTCTCTTGGATGACTTCGCTTACCGTTAAAGTGAGCTTCGGACTGAATTAGAGCCGGGGTACTTTCAATAGCAGTAGCCCCTTCTACTACCTGAGCTTTTATCATCCATCATCTCTCGTGGTCGGCTTTCAGGATAAGCCGCCCTTGTCGGTCTTCGTGGAGCGTCAAACTAGTGGGATGTATTCTTTTTTCAAGAGAAAAACGAGGCACTCGGATATCCACTAACAATTCCGTCAGGAGGGGGTTCCATAACATGCAGGCTGAAATGATCGCATCCATGGAAACCCGACGCTTTTTTAATTCATTTGTTTTTTTTCGGCAAAACTGCTGTAGAGAGCAGTTTGAACGACGACGTGTCAAACCAGGCGGCAGGATCATTTAGGTTTTCAACGATCTAAACCAAAGAGAGCAATATCGTCCGTATACTCAGCGGCTGTGAACGAAATTCTCAGGAGTATTTCGACCCACTAGGTTTCAGAGGCGAGCTAACAGATTCCAAGTGCCACATCGCTAACATAGTTGGAGAAGGAAGGCGAAAGAGGACACACTTGACCTACATCAGTGTACGTAGTGAACTCAGGTGAAAGCTTGCCGTATGCTCGTGCCCATCCACAGGAGTTCGCATACAGTGCCCCTATAAGAGATATAAATTTGGAAGGGACACCCTTGATCGCCAGACACCGCCAAAGTTTCTGACGATCGACAGAGTTAGAAACAGCTTGCAGATAAAGGAAAACGACCAACGTGGAACGTTTGAAAAAGTGCTACTGCTTGAGGAGTTGTCAACCCGTCCTCGGTCAGAGCAAAATCCAGCTTAATTCTCACGAATTTGTATCTCCCGATAATCGAACAACCTGCGCAAAATAATGCCAGAGAGCACCATAGGCGGGCCGGATGCCAGGCTGCTGCCACGATGACCTTCGCATGACGTTCTTGTGCCTCCTTTCAAAACTGGGATGAGGGTCGTGAAGCTCCGCTACACTGTTTCCATCCCAAATCTACAGTATGGTCATCAGCATGACCTCATCACCTTCTTCGAAAGGTGCATAGTGCAGACCACCCAGGCCAGATGCCTTGCCACGTCAGATTATTGATATCTCCCGCCGGGTTTATGCTGCTGACAGGACTGATGTTGACGTCCCATTCAGGCCCGGTGGGTCCTTCCAGCCGTGGTCTTGAAGAAGACCAGCTGCACTGTTAATTGAAGCGTTCAACCCATTGCTCAAAAGGACTGTTTTGTGAATGAGCTGCCGTTCCGTCTTTTCGCACGTCGTTTTCCTGATATTTATCTTTCCTTGGCGGAGTGATCGAGTCAGCCGAAATAGGGCGCCTTCTCCATATCCTTCTCCGTCATTCTTCAATCTCCCGATCATTCTGCGTTTGAGTAACACGCGCGCGTTATCGCAGTCAGTCGATGCTGGTATGATCTTTCTGGAAGCAATAACAGCCGCTGATTTCGACGATATTCACTGTTCGTTTAGTCGAGTCGGATGGCTTGGATAGTTAGTTCTGAAAGCATAGCTTTTTTTACCCGCTCCCATCCGCACTCCAAACAATCTTCGTCAACCGCATGACTGTGCGTTCCTAATGCCTATCTAGCCCGATCAATTCGATAGTCCTCAGGTACAAAAACTTGTCGAATATGATCAACGGAGTTACTCTACTTTGGCATGCGTAATGCTGCTGGAAATCGAAATGATAGCCTGGACTGTAATGGTATGATCAAATCTAACCTGCATACACTAGAAAGAATGACGATCTTCAAATGAACCTCTCCGTCGGTAGCTTATAGCCACATGGTTGAGCTGGGTCCATGACTGTCTCACAGTTGATGGCCTCCAAGTAATCTGATGTGAGCGCTTGTGTTGGGAGTTTGTACTGGCACACAACTGAAACAGTCGCATCCCACAGTACGTACGCTAAGCACCGACTCCAAATGTACCACCCCATTAAGCTTCTTCCGGACTCAGACGTCCATATCGGGAATTCATGTTACGCACCAGAATTACTACATCCGTTTTTTTCTGATAACCGAAACAGTCACGAGGGCCATTGATATAACCTCACCTTCTCAGGCTTAGAACTGCAGCATGTAAGGTGCATGCTGACAGGACAAATGAACACCGTTCGCCGCATCAATCGGCACTTTTCTTAGTTGATGCGCGCAGCACAAACACGACTGTCCATCATAAAGTGCTTTCAGCCTTGGGACAGAGTGCAAATCCCACGCCGTAGATAACAAGTGCCCTTGTGTCAGTATCACCAGATGCACGAAGTTTGAAATGTGATACTTTTGAACTCATCCTAAACGACAAGATGCCTATTGGCCGATTTGACAAAGAGCATCGAAATTAAAGGCTGCTACGTACACCGAGTCTCTTGAGGTTGATAAATGATTATTTTGGTGTTTTGGTGGGCTATGGTTCAGATTAGGAACAATGGCTAGGAGACTGGCATATGAGAATGGAATAAGAAGATATTACGAGGATAGATAGAAAATGATTTAGGTACGTGATTGTCTTCAAACATGTCCTTCTCACCTCACCATGAAAAATCGGTTCAAAAGGCATTCACCATTCTGCGGATGAATCGGCGCACTGTTGGGGATATCAATATCCCCGAAATCGGTATTTTTGTATGTGCATGCCATCTTTTCCCATCATCGCCTGCTGACCGCGTGTTGTTTGAGCATTAAAGTTTGTTTTTTCATCTTCTTACTATCCACCGTGCTGGGAGTCTGAATCAAGCTGGGGATAGAATATTGTCACAGTTGTTTGCTCGCTGCGTGATCGAACCGTAACACCTCCGTATTTCTCACATGGACTTCCATATATTCAATGTCGCCTATGGCAACCGCTCTTTCAATATGCCACTCAGCTTGTATTTAGGAAGGAAGAAAGGCGTAAGCCTCATTAGGCATGTTCAACGAGCTGTTACGAAAATGGTTGTTGGTCTTAAATCCGTGGGTTATGAAACGCATCTCGCAGTGGCTGACCTCTTTTCCATGGAAGTCCGTAAACCCTGAGGAGACTTAATAATCACTTACAGCCTGTTCGAACAAGGTTTGGACATGTTTTTCATCGTTAACCTTATTGACTTATTGCGGTGACATGGTAGGATTTTCGGGCTCAGAACGTACACCTTTATTAGGCAAGTACATTTTTTTACATCACTGGTATTTCGTGTGTGAAATAATTTTCCCCCGATGACTGTTCACGCTGCATCGGGTACCTAATTCAAGGAACTTTAGATGCTTATTTAGGTGAGTCCTTGCGCTGACAAGCTTGCTGCCCCGTGCTGAGAACTTAAAAAACAGTCCCACACCTTTTTTTCGCTTGTGCCTTTCAGATGAACGGAATTCGCTGAACGACAGGAACAAACCCGGGAGGCTTGGGCGAAAGCCTAGACCTGTGTATCAATCCGTGAATCCGTGATGGGTTGATCGCACTGCACCATTCGATGAGTGGGGATAGTAATATCCCCCACGCGTGCGGGGGAAGGTCGGTGAGCGAAGAGCTGCAACGAAAGCCTAGGTGTATCAATCCGTGAATCCGTGATGGGTTGATCGCACTGCACCATTCGATGAGTGGGGATAGTAATATCCCCCACGCGTGCGTGGGAAGGTC
>NW_008751716.1:1803237-1808013 GCF_000715545.1 Opisthorchis viverrini | reverse complement strand
ATTAGGCAAGTACATTTTTTTACATCACTGGTATTTCGTGTGTGAAATAATTTTCCCCCGATGACTGTTCACGCTGCATCGGGTACCTAATTCAAGGAACTTTAGATGCTTATTTAGGTGAGTCCTTGCGCTGACAAGCTTGCTGCCCCGTGCTGAGAACTTAAAAAACAGTCCCACACCTTTTTTTCGCTTGTGCCTTTCAGATGAACGGAATTCGCTGAACGACAGGAACAAACCCGGGAGGCTTGGGCGAAAGCCTAGACCTGTGTATCAATCCGTGAATCCGTGATGGGTTGATCGCACTGCACCATTCGATGAGTGGGGATAGTAATATCCCCCACGCGTGCGGGGGAAGGTCGGTGAGCGAAGAGCTGCAAGGGCGAATGATGCTTCCCAAATTCCCGAGCCGAAGAAACGGGTTCGGTTGAGGTACCCCAACCTGAGCCTTTGACTCATAAGGCACCAGGCAATAGGAGGGTGTAGGGTTTTTTTTGGGGAGGGATCGTCCTTGGCCTGACTCAAAAGTCCAAACAGCGAAGCATCAGTTGTTAGGGTTCTTTTGGACACCCCTACCGGAGCCAATGGGTTAGGCGGAATTCCGCATCGATACCCTCTTAGCGCCCCACCGCCCACAGCTAGGCGCTGCTACTGTAGTATACGGTGTCCGTCATTTTGATTGATTCATACGTAAGTGTTGGTGATGTACAACCTTGCTTACTGTGCTTTGGCTGATGAGCTTTATTTCTGGTTCCCATCCACAGAAATTGTCGGAGAATCACTGTCCCCTGGTGCTTCCATAGCGTGCATACTACACTATACCTACCACACTTCACCTATACCGCAGGCGGCCGGCAACAAACCAGGACGCTTGCCGGCCCAGCGTCCATTCGAGTCCTGATTGGCCGACAGTGTGGACGAAACAACCAATCATGACCTAATGTCTGCCGAATGCCGGCCGCCAATGCCGCATCCAGTAGGCATTACCGTGTTACTGTATTTCCTGATCGAATGTCGTCAACTTATTTATGCGAGTCCTCGCGTTGGCAAGCATACTGCTTCGCGCTGATAACATAAAGAGCAACGTTACACAGTTTTTTCACTTGTGTGTTTCAGGTGAACGACAGACGCTGAACAACAAGAGCAAAACCGACCCGGGAAACTTGGGCAAAAGCCTCGATCCTGTGTAGCAATCCGTGAATCTGTGGAAATTTTTCGTGCTGGTCAGGTTTGAGTGCTGCAGTGACACTTCGGGCTGTACTGTTTGAATTTGGTGTCTGAGGATTCACACATGTTAAGAAGGCCGAGCGTGAGAAGCCCAACGGAGAGCACCGAGTTCCCACCATGCGAGATCGTATTACGCAGCTATCTGTTGGCTCAGTAGAACCCGTCCTCTGCTGTAGGAGTTTGAATACAGTAAGGCGTTTCCCTCAGGTGACTCGCAGCCTTATATTTACAGAAGCAGTGATGTTGCATTCCCTAGGAAGGACAAGTTTGTAAAGTTTGGCTCTAGGAGCCGCACACTTCGACCGCCCAGGGATGACCGTGGTCGCCCGCGAGTTACTCAATGTGGCCGGAATTGTATTTGAAACCAAAGAGCGTGGTGCTGCCCAAAAGGCACTTGCTGTGCATTGCCGCACTAAAACTCAGTCCTCGATTCAGAGTGCCCCATTTAAGATCGTATTACCCCTGGACAAAAGTCCCATCTTTGTCTAAACACAAGAAGCGATGAGAAAACTAAATTGGGTTGAAACGGGTTCCACTGAAATGAAATTTTGAAGCCAGTAGAAGTAACTAATGTAATTAATACAGCGCCGTCATAACTGAGATTAAATGTGTGATAGCAACATCAGTGTTTCTGTCTTTACTTCGATTCTTTGGTTCATGTCAGTGTCCGCTATATGGCATACAGGCCCTGAATATACGAAAATCTTTTGACTGATCACTGCAGAAAACGGTGACATTCATTACTTTTGGATGTCCAATTGAATTAGAACCCAAGCCCGATTTAGCGGCGTGTGATTTCTAGAGCACTGTAGCATTTGCAGTAAGCAGACAGCAAATGGTGAACGGCTAGAGGTTCGCTGCTTAAGCCTGGATAGAGGACAGTTCCCTTCATCAAGCCATGAGAATTCCGCACAGAAGATACGACGAATCGGATAATCTGTGCACCGAATTCAGACGTTTAGTTCGGTTGAACAGGGACACATCAATACTTCTCACAGAATTCGTCTAGACGCATTCGGCTGATGACCTTGCATAAATAAAGATAGCTGAAAATAGTCTCGTCCGTATTAATGCTTTTTGTACACGGCTTTGTTTAACTAGACCCGCCGCTGATTAGTGTAGCATGCACGCTATGGAAGCACCAGGGGACAGTGATTCTCCAAAGGCAGGTGTTCACGACAATCTCTGTGGATGGAAAACAGAGAGAAAGCTCACGAGCAAGGTCTTACATCACCAATACTTGCACACTAATCGATCAAACTGGCATATTTCGTATGCTACGCTGGTCTTCTTTACGAAGAACACCGTCCCTGGTGTACCATGGCCCACTGAACCGGCCGGTGCAAGCGAAGCGGGGATACCGCTGATCGGAGAGGCACGCGAGTAGTAGGTTTTCTTCTTGTAAATTCGCTTTGCGTTTCTTAAAAAGGGAGATCTCCGGCAGAATTTGTGGGGTCGCTTCGTAGCATTTGCTTGGATTTGAGCAGCAGTCAATGAATATCCAGTAAAGCTGAGCAAGACGCGTTCAAGAGAGGATGCGTGTTCAGTTTTTGAAAACGAGCTGCAAATGAGGGTTTTGCTTCCCTGTCCAATAGTCTGTAACTGTTTAGCTAGCATTTTCTAATGAATAACTCCGCAGCAAAGGCCTTTTCGTTTTCACTAGTAGTGTGGTGCGTGAGGCTGGTGAGCGTGTGCAGAGCGTGTGCTATATTTGGGGCTGCGTCCACTGTGTGTGGGTGAGAAACGTGATAGCCCTGAGGCTTGAAAGCACATTTGTAGAGCCACGAACTTTGTGGTAAGTCCGCTAGTGTGTGGTAAACATCCTGACCAGATATGTAGTATGCACGCTATGGAAGCACTAGGGGACGGTGATTCTTCAAAAGCGAATGTTCACGACAATTTCTGTAAGCGAAAAACAAAAAGTTCAGTAGATCCAGAAAGCAAGGTTGTACATCGCCATGCTAACATATAAATCAAACTGACAGTCACCGTATACTACACTTGAAGCACATCAAATTATTTTGCATTATTATGCATGGTGAGAAAGGACCAGAAATAGATCATGAGGATAGACGCCAAAAATGATTTGAGTATCCGGGTCTCATCAAACTTGTCCTTCCCACTGCACAATGAGAAATCGGCCCAAAAGGCATTCGGAATTTTACGGATGATCAGACGAACTCTCTCCCGTATCACTCCCATGGACTTCCAAATACTCTATAAAGCCTACTTCAGACCGCTCCTGGAATACGCCAACCAAGTTGTCCACTCAGGACGCACGAAATTTATCATCCTCATTGAGCGTGTCCAGTGAGCCGCTATGAGAATGGTTGTCGGCCTTAAATCCGTGGACTACGAAACGCGTCTCGCGATGCTTGATCTCCTTCCTCTGGATAATCGTCGTTTCCGAGAGGACCTAATTCTTACTTATGTCCTGTTTGAACAAAGCTTGACCAACAGGCTTTTCACCGTTGGCCCAGCAAACTCACAGCGGTTACATAGTAGGAAGATTTTCGGGCAAAATGTTTTCTCATTTCGGGTAGAAGCCGCGTGGAGCGACCCTCCTCCGACGGTTGTCCACGCTCCTTCTAGAACCCACTTCAAAGTACTACTAGACATATATTTATGCAAATCCTGGCGCTGGCAAGCATACTGCCACGCGCTGAGAAAATAATAAGCAGTGCAGCTCACTTTTTCCACCTTTGCCTTTCAGGTGAACGACGGACGCTTAACGACAAGAACAAAAGCAACCCGGGAAACCCGGGCAATAGCTACGATCCTGCGTATCAATGCAAGGATCCGTGAATCCGTGGCGCTCTTTGGTGTTTACTTAGAATAAAAAACATCTGGAGAATATCTAAAGCAAATTTCGCCCCGGAAGATCGGTCATCGATGTTAGTTTGCTATACACTCCTCACATTTAACAGATGAGATCACTTTGTTTTGCAAACCTAGTCACAACGCATTTTCCCGTGGATCTCGACCTCCAAATACATTGTTAGATAGCAGCATGAAGTGTGCATTGATGATGCCAAGGCCATCTCTGAGGACACTAGGTGGCAGATCACTCTTCCGTAGGTAACGAAACATTAACATTTTTGTCCCCACAAGTTCACGTCCTCTCCCGCAATGTACGAAACCGGAATATAGCTTGGTGAAGCTTAATTTTTCTGCCAGTATCAGCCTGTCTTGCCGTAATTTTTCACTTCATTATGTAACTGCACTCACCATATCCAGCTCAAAATTCATTGGCGCATTATTCAAATGTAGCTATACGTGAAACTGCGGCTGAATGTGTTCGGTGGAAGCAGTTATATGAAGCATGTATTCCAGGTTTTCTGCAATTGTAATCTGATTCGTAAGAGCAGAGTTATTTTCGAACACTGATTCAGCGCGGCACACAATTGCAAGGTAGAGATGTTTCCCAAACCGATTACAATGAATTTGTGTGCGCTGGCATTCCGTTGGATGAGTGTGATGGAGTCCATAGTGGCAACACTTAAATTGGACCTGTTCAATGATTGCTGTAACTGATTCACCCAAGACGATAAA
>NW_008751716.1:1796757-1799250 GCF_000715545.1 Opisthorchis viverrini | reverse complement strand
CGAAAATTTATTGGGTACGGAAGAGTTCATCCCAGAGACGTGGCCGGATGGGAACTGCTCGAAGTTGTGGCTACAGGCATGAGCGGGCGAGGGGTTGCGGTCGAGATTCTGGAGAGAATAGTTGCGGGAGTGCCATCTCACCGGGTATGACAGTGCCTTGCCATCATCGCACTGACATGCTTCGGTTTATGGACAAACCCGTAACGGTCGTCAAGGGTCGGAGAAGGAATACGCAGTTCCGTGGTGAGACGGAGATTCACGCAGATTCACGGGAGTCACGCAGATGTAGGCTCACGTGTGAGTGTAGACCGGGCAACACCAAGAAATACAAGCATACGAGAGCTGTCACTCCGTTTGTTCTAAAAAAATATTTTAAAAAACATTCATGCATAGGGTAGACTGATAGTACCGTGTGAGGCTCACGGCTAACGTCGACGTGCAAGGTGCTGACACTCGTCCTAGTGGGGTCACACCACCCCTAGTCCACTTCATCATCAAAACATAGCACACACCTTCCTCTCTCTTGTCTTCTAGAGCGATCATATGCACAAAATGCTAAAAACATACGATTCCCTGATTACAAGCAGTCACAGCTAGCACTTAATGGCTGTTTTTGCCATGCACCATTCGTTTTCTGGGGTTGACAGCATTGATTCGGCGACTGGTGATCCTTAATCTTACTGTCCTGTGAGGTTGGCGTAATAGACCTCAGTTAAGCTACGGTTTTTATCAATTATCTGGGAAGCTGTTGCTTGCCCGCTTTTTACTCGTCTACTGTCACCGCTCACACTAATCCCCCTTTCCGCACACCAAGGACCTGATATCATGACACATTGGTGAGCAAAAAACTACCGTCCGTTCTCAACTAGTCCAACAACTAGCCTCCCTGCTAGCTACCTCGACGACAAAGTTTTCACCCTCCCAAAACTAGGCACCTACTCTGGCCCAACTAGTACTTGGGTTCTAGATCAGCAAACGTATCCACCTTTCTTGGATCCATTTAGCTTGCTGTCATCTCCTTTGAGATTTTTTCTATTGACGCCGTTGTATCTTATACCTCGTAACACCCACCACGCGCTATTGATTTCATTCAATTTCTTTCTCGCCGCCCCTTTCCCCAAGATTCAATCCACGATTGCAATTGCCCAAACGTCCCTTAGAACTGTTATTCATTCAAACTGGCTTGTGTCCGGTCTACACTCACATGGTCCTCGTGCAAAAGTGGAATTATCCGTGAGCTTACATCTGCATGACTCCCTGTGACAATCTCTGTCCCACCCAGAACCAGCTGCCACGGAAATGCGTATCCCTCATCCGATCGCGGCAACCTTGACGACCGTTACGGGACTGTCCATAAACCGAAGCATGTCAGTGCGATGATGTCATACCCAGTGAGATGGCACTCCTGCAGGTATTTTACCCAGAATCTCGACAGCAACCCCTCGGCCACTCAAGTCTGTAGTCACAACTTCGAGCAGTTTTCATCCGTCTCTGGGATGAGCCATTCCGTACCCAATGAGCTTTCACTCAGATTTGGCTAGCCTGGTTTTCTGCTAGAATTTCGGCTTGCCTTCTCCACAAGTTCAAATTCGTAAACGGTGTTCGGGTCGCCCCATTTATTAGCAACTTTCCTCCAACAAACCTACTCCCTGCAACTGAATTCCCTACAACAGTGCAACCAGTGAGTCTGCTTAGTTTCAGATCAGAGCACATTTTTGTGACGAAACCCGCCATGCGCTCCCAATTTGAAATATCCCATCTCCATCTCCACTTCTGCTTTTTTTCTTTATTACCCAACCGCCCAAGGTCACTCATGGCCCGCAATGATTTTCAGCTTCAGTTCATGCCACCTGGCTGTCTTTGAACTAGTCGGACCTCATGACCGTTGTTCCCAACAAGTTAGGAAAGAAACCTTTTATTGCTATTTCATCGGGTATTCCCTGCTGTTTATGACATTGCCCTCTTCTAGTGCAATCCGCACCCCCACAAATCCCCCAGCCATACTCCATCCTGACTGTAACCATATGATCATGCCAGACGGTGTGCCACCCACAAGTTGGGAATAAACGTTATTATTATTATTAAAATAATAACGCTAGATTTAGTTTACAGTAATAAAGATGTCAGGTGGAACAGACTCACTAAGAATTGTTCGTGTTAAAATAGTTGGTCGTTGACTCAGGTCAGCAAATAAACAATAAAATAATCACTGTTGTTCAGGGGTATTCTTCCAAACAGTTCCCATATATAAGAGATTCCGAAGATAGTCTGAAGTGCATTGATACCAAGGTTAGCACATGAGACTCGCGAAAGACCGCTGTAAGCGCGAGCGAAATCAGAAGAGAGTCGGAGAACGTGCCCACGTTTGTATTGCGTTAACTTGTACAAGGGCATATTCCTGTAGTTTTTCGTATTCAAACGAAAAACGGTTATGCAATTGACGAAATACGTAATGATCTAATGTAAGCGGTACGTTCGAAATCGGTTTCGTTT
>NW_008751716.1:1788320-1794107 GCF_000715545.1 Opisthorchis viverrini | reverse complement strand
GCGAAATTTCAAGGTCACGGACAATCATTTGCGTTTCGTTGCCGGTTTTACACGAGATGAAACATGAAATAACACTTAAACATGTTTTGGCTTTCTTCGATGTTTATTGAGAATAAAAACATCTAAAGAATATCCAATGCAACTTCCGCCCTGGAAGATCGGTCATTGATGTTAGTTTGCTTTACACTCCTCACATTTAACAGATGAGATCACTTTGTTTTGCAAACCTAGTCACAACGCATTTTCCCGTGGATCTCGACCTCCAAATACATTGTTAGATAGCAGCATGAAGTGTGCATTGATGATGCCAAGGCCATCTCTGAGGACACTAGGTGGCAGATCACTCTTCCGTAGGTAACGAAACATTAACATTTTTGTCCCCACAAGTTCACGTCCTCTCCCGCAATGTACGAAACCGGAATATAGCTTGGTGAAGCTTAATTTTTCTGCCAGTATCAGCCTGTCTTGCCGTAATTTTTCACTTCATTATGTAACTGCACTCACCATATCCAGCTCAAAATTCATTGGCGCATTATTCAAATGTAGCTATACGTGAAACTGCGGCTGAATGTGTTCGGTGGAAGCAGTTATATGAAGCATGTATTCCAGGTTTTCTGCAATTGTAATCTGATTCGTAAGAGCAGAGTTATTTTCGAACACTGATTCAGCGCGGCACACAATTGCAAGGTAGAGATGTTTCCCAAACCGATTACAATGAATTTGTGTGCGCTGGCATTCCGTTGGATGAGTGTGATGGAGTCCATAGTGGCAACACTTAAATTGGACCTGTTCAATGATTGCTGTAACTGATTCACCCAAGACGATAAAACCGGGCCTCTCGCGTCATGGTAGTTCGCACACATTGTTGTCAAACTACGTTGTTTTCTGCCGCTCTCATTGCCTTCACAGTATCGCAGACCGTTATCGAAGCTGAGTGAACGCTGTTGTATTTGAGCTTTTCTCACACAAAATACTGAACGATTTCTGAGCACATCGTTCCAGAATTTTCCGTAGTCACGGTGCATTGTAAAGCTCCGTAATTCCGCAACGAAATCCGACAAGGATTCTCCACTCTTTTGTGCTCTTGTTTTGAACCTGGGTCGCTGCAGAATAATGGAAGGTTCAGCATTGTAATGCTTGAAAACAATCGGCACAAAATCGTCAAAAGTTTTCGTTTTTGGTACGTCCAGAGTGACTATACCACGTATCAACAACCCCGTTGTGGAGCCAAAAAACCGCTAGCAGTATATTCACCTTTTTCTTGTCATCCATGATCTCGTTTGTTAGAAAGTAACAAGGCACCTGTTTCACTTACCGGTTCCAAGAACCTTCAGTGGCAGTAAATTCTTTGAGATTTCCGATAGGTAATTACAGAGGTGTATTGTGTAGCTGCATCCCAAAAGTCTGCCTTGGAACGAGTCGGGAGCCATTTGTGTCACGCGTTCAGTCATCTCACAAACAGTTCTCTGATATGTTGAAGGATAAACATGCACACATGCAAAACATCGGACAGGCGACCAATCAGCCCCTACCGTCTTTCGTCAAATCTATGGCGGATTGACGAAAGAATACGCGAACGCGCGAACTCTCCGACACATCAAATCAGCTACTACATGTCCCGAAATTTACGATTGTCCTAAAATAATGTATCTGTCCTTGTTACTCCTCTCCTGCCAGGGGAAAAAGAGGCACTTACGAAATATGCTGTTCGGATTCTCGATATAGGTGATGGCTGTGTTGCTTCTAGGCCGCGCCTCATGAAAGTTTTTCAGGGCTCACAAGTGAGCATGAATGATACTGAGTTAATATCCGATGATGTCTGTCGAAATTTATAAAACGTCTGTTCTCAGAGGTGTATGAAAGTTTACAAAATGTAATCTACATTTTGTACCTCTAACCCGAGCAACATTCTTGTATCCCAGGAAATGCGTTCACATTTCTTTACTAGGCAGTGCTTAAAACCTTAACCGAGAACAACTGAATCCTGTTTGCGTCCCCAAACTCTATCAGTTTTTGCGGGAGCAGAACTTATGGAAAATCCCCTCCGAAAGATTTGATAAGCAATCGCCTAACATTCAGTGACCCGTTGTTTCCCGCAACTCACACAGCCAATCGCATGAGATTTTCTACGGCATTTTAAAAAAATATTTCGTGGAGCCTTTGTTCCCATTCGAAATAAACAGCAACGTAATACCTGAAGATTAATTGTAGAGTCGATTTGAAATATATTCAAATCACAGAACCCAGAGCGGTTAGGTTGCCATGGCTTCTAATCATTTAGTTCATGAAAACCAGAGTGGAAAATGCTGCAAACCATTTCGTATTCGATGAGTTTATTTTAGCCTCCTCAGCATGCGTTGAAGGTAGTCACAAGGTAGTCACTCCCAGTCGTCATTGGGCCGTCGAGAACACTGCAACTAGTAATCTGAAAGTTGAGGTATCGTTTTCTCGAGCTTTTGTTACACATAAACGGCTGCACATCGCAAAATTTTTAGCCCCGTATTTGGTAGTTGTCTTTCTGCATTTAAATCTAGCCGGTAAGAGCTGAGAGCTTCCAGAAATGTTAGTGGGTCCAATATGGGTAATATTTTGCCAGCGAGGGATAGCTTGTTGTCAAAGCGTTGGAACATTATTGGGGCTAGCTGCCAACCGAATTCTGTCCACACTTACTCTTGATTTACGTCACGGTTCTACACTGAATAAGACGGCGGCCAATTTTAAATGCGGAGCGCACCCATTGTATGGGCTCGCAGGATATAACCTCGAATTCTGGCTTTATACCCAACCAAAATAACAACGCGCATGGGATCTAAAAATCGCCCACGTAATCCACACCTAAGACTTTATAGGACCGGACGGATCAACCGTGTATAAAGCCCCAAACACCCTATAATTCTTTCCCTTTTTTAAGGAGTGCAAAGAGTCTAATGAGATCTAATGATTTGGGCTGTAGCAAGGTTTCCCAAATCCTTTTTAGGAAAATATCTTGTGAAATGAACTGTAAATTTAGTCATTCGAGTGTGGCCGCCTTTCCGACCTACCGGACGATAGGCCAGCTAATCTTCACATACAAACACAGACACGGTTAAAATATGATGCTCAAGGTGCGCTTTTGGTGACACTAAGTAGTTCGTGAAGGAATAGGGCGCAAGAAAGTTTTGAGCTAGTAAACAACGGCCAGTGAGTGTCCTGTTTTGGTCACCACTAGTGAAGGAGACCCAAATAGCTGCCGGAAATGTACGGTCTGTACCCCTAGAAGCGTTGAGTAACGATCATCTACGTAGAAGTTTAGTGTGCGTGTGCAGCGAGGCCACGGGTGTGAAATTTTAAATGACTCTGGGACGTTTGGTAGATGAAAAATTGAGTGCCGACACTGCGGCAGAACATATCGGAGGACGACAAGCCAACTGATTTTGATGAAATCTTGTGGCTCATCCTTCAAGAAAGAGTTGAAGAGGAATGAATTTGCTTTATATTGCCAACTCCATAACACGGCCTGCAACCTCGTGATGCCTCTTCTGCGTAACGAGAACTTTAACGCCTAACCGGTAGGTCTACCTCATCTTATGATTTTGCGAATAAGGTTGACAATTTGGACTGAACTAAAAAGCCTGAATAACGAGTCATTCAAGAAAGCAAGGATAGTATGGAACAGGCACCATAAAGATTCCGGTACTTTTGGGAATATTGGAGCAGGCAAAATGGGCAGCAAACACAAGGTGTTCTCATATTTTTCTGAATATTTGAACAAGTCTGACTCACTTAAGCCGAAAATGCTCTAAGCCTGATTAGGATTTTATTAGTGACTGTGAAATGGATTGGTTAGCAGAAATGGTTACAGAAGGGAACAGCTGGTAATCGGCGGTGGACAAGAGCCACCTGACTGCCTTTGGGCAGACACGGAATCAACTATTTTCCATGGTGAGAAAAGCGAAAAACCGAGGTTGGTAAATCTTTATGAGCATGCAACAAAGCTCCCCGGGTGGCGATAGGCCTAATCGAAATGATGGATTGTACGTTTAGCGCTAAAAGTAATGTAAAATCTAAGTATCTTCGATTAGAGTGGTTTTGATGGAGCACAAAACTATCACTTATCGGAGGCCTTTTTTAGCAGATCGAATCAATGCACCATATCTTGGGACCCACAACAGCGAATCGGTGGAGGAGGAGGGTGGGGTTTATGAGGGTTGAGTAGGAGCGCCGAAGAGACCCTTGGTCGAATTTCCCCCTGCAGAAGGAGATAAAATGAGAGTCCGACCAGATTTTAGGACGACCAGACCGGTTAATAACAGCGAGGGGAAAGTGACGCCATGTATTTCCCAAATGCGGATAAAGTTATTGTTGACGACCCGCTAAAAAGCCGTTAGAAGACTGGAAAAGACTGCATGCCTTTCAACCATGCTGGTGGAGCCAAGGATAAGCATGACATGCTCAGTTATAAATGGGCGGGCTGTAATAGCACCGGATTAAGCAAGGCGGAGGAGGCTGTTGGGGCAGCGGAACGTTGGAGAAACTCATCAACTTACGGGTTACTTGTAAAGCTGAGTGATGGAACTGGGCTAAGATGGAAGTTAATTTGTGTGCGGAATGCAGGATAAAGCTTTCTAAGGAGTTAGAATAAACTTCGAAACAGAAGCACGGGTGAATATGGTTTGTGTGAAAGAGCAAGTGCATCACCGAACTCAATAAGTGGTCCCAGATAAAACATGTTGAGACCAGTGGACATCTCGAGGTTGGGCTGGATGAAAGTGGTAAGAATAGGAAAGCAGTAATGGATTTCAAAGGACCCGGGTGGCGTAAGAAGAATTGATATTGCGAGACTAAATGTATACATTTTGGCATTTGTTTATGCGTATGCTTGACCTGCCTCACGAGAGTAAGGAGGGAGAATAACAGATGCTTATTCTGCTAAATTTTAGGAGCGGCTAGCGTGAAGTTGTCATGGGGTATCATGTGAAACCCTGGACAAATTACATGCCCCAAAAAGGGGCTTGGCATCCTTTGGCTACTTGCGGGACATGGCTGTCAGGACCGAGTTTCGATGCGTAAATAGCTAAGACCGATATTCTGCCGAGTGTTGTCAAGCCTATGACTCGCGTCTTTGGTTCAAAAGGCGTCGCCGTGAACAGGGGTGATTATGGATTTTGGCCGCTACCGGGATGACGAGACGATTAGAACTGGACTAAACAGAGGACTGGCTTTTTAAGGTCAGGACATTAGCAGCGGCTGCAGGGATTGCCGATCTCCCGAGTATAAGTTCAAGCCTAAAAGTCAGTATATCACGCACACTGGCAATCGATGCGAAAATCGACGTTTATAATAAATTCGGTTTGGTAGAAATGATAAACTGCATGTTGAAGACTTCTAAAGGAGAAAGCAGCAACAAGGCTACATATATGGCTTCAGCGCAGATAGACGAATAAACGCGACAGAGGCGGGCAGTTCAAAGCGGAAACCACTCGCGAGTGACAGAAAGTAATCATAGTGGTCAAAACAGGTTACAAACCTAGCTCCAGGGCAGAATGGGCAATCCTTCGTCAGTGAAATTGATGAATGATATGAGTAAAGTTCATTGACCATTAGATATCCCAACTTCTGGCATGAAACTGAGTGGTGTGGCGTTCTGGCTACCCCGTAAGTTACTTTACCTAGAGTGTGTGGCAAAGAAATAATCCAGGAAAACCAAAAAGAGCACCGTTGCTGTTTGTCTGTAGCTGCATTGGCCTTGTTCCGGTTAATACTAATGATAATGACAATAATAATAATAATAATAATAATAATAATAAT
>NW_008751716.1:1761232-1785095 GCF_000715545.1 Opisthorchis viverrini | reverse complement strand
GTGAACGACAGCCACTGACCGACAAGAACAAAACCGACCCGGGAAACTTGGGCAAAAGCCTCGATCCTGTGTATCAATCCGTGAATCCGTGAAAAAGCAGAATAAATGTACAAAACGCCGCAGTGGAAAATTCCTCCCTAGAACAATAAACAAGGGTTCAACCGCGCGTGAATAACGCTGCGCAGCAATACAACGGACAGTGGATGCTTGATTTTCTCAAAGGTCTGCAATTTAGACACGCGACATCGTCGAGCAACCAAAGATGCAATCTAGCCCCTGTTTGTGCTCAGCGACGGTCGAGATATCACTGAAAAGTGGCTAAGAAGAAACAGTGTTGGGAGGAATAAAAACGACAGTCCAGATGATAAGGGGTTTCATGGATCTTTCTTGATCTGTCCCATGAGTTCGCATAAATGGAATTTAGACTTATTTGGATTTTGTGCATTAACCTTCGAAGCCCCCTAGTTTGGTAATCAGAGCTGACCTGAAGCGGTAGGTCACAGGCGCTTTCTCCAAGCGTCAGTTTAAATTAATTAATGCGACGATCGAAATTTGATGTCGGTTGATGGTCATACTTGTCGTATTAGACGAGAAACGGGGATATCCGCACAATGTGCAAAAGGGAATAAAGTGAAATCGCTCGCGTCTGTGTTTCAGTGTGCACCAGATACAGTCAAGTATGTCCCATTTACCAACACGTCCAAATTTAGGAATGGTTCCTCTGTTGACGATCTGGTATCACTGAGGGAACGATTTCTGGTCTGTATTCCTTTATTGTACGTATATTTCTTAGGCCCCACTTGTAGTGGTCACCAGATCAGAGAGGCACCGCCCAGCCCTAAATGGCAGGCCACTTAGTGAAGAAATGATGACCGAACAACCGATCGAATTTATATATGTGAGCCCTCCCCTAAGTGTCCCACAAAAATTGGACTGTTGTCCAGACAACACAAAATCACGCACACGTTCAACTGACGTGACGCACTTACACAAGGTAGTCAATTTTCCTCACAGCTCTTATTTTCAGGACGGAGACAAATCAGCTGTTGCCCCAATGTGTGAGACCATCCCAGCTGCAGTATCTTGTACTCAGAAACTGTCGATCCCGGAGTATGGTCATAGTGTTCCGTCTGCCAATAGAGATCCTAGACGCAACCCTGATAGTGAATCAGACGAATCAGTATCCCCTAAGTCGAGCCCATGTTATTCGAATTCCCCCTCACCAGTGCGCTCTGCGGTGGCTTCACCCTTTGCTGTAGCGACACTAAAGCAGACACCATGTACGGATAATAAAGATGGCTTCGGCTCAAGACCTCATCGCTCCAGAGCAATGAATATCAGTTACTATCCACTTTCTACGCCATTTGACAGTCACACGCAAGATACTCAGTGTAAAACCATCACTGAAGTTTGTTGCAACAAGACCAGTCGTGTGACCCGCGCAGAAGATGAGGTTTTCTATCCCAAGTGCTTAAATCCGTTCGATTCTTGTGAGCAGGACGATCTGGATGAAATACACGAAGTTGGACCAACACCTAAGGAACCATTCTTAAATCATACAAACTGTGCACCTGATGTTCACACTGGAGTTGCAGGTCACGAACACTCACTGGAAGTTCGCGAATCCTACAGTTTTTCATCACTCCCAAACACGTCTGTAACAACCAGCCTATGTGCCCCTAGTTCGGAAAGCGCTCGTTTCTCACGTCCAGGCAAGAAGTCAGCCCCTCTTCCGCCGATTTCCGTAAGCGCAGGAAACCACAGCAAACCACGCGTTTCAGCCCCAGTAGGTGTTACAACTGCACCCTCTCATGGTCCGTTAGCCCCGATTTCGACAGCGTCATCAGCAAACCACCGTGCATCATCTGCAGATATGCCACGAGAACTCGAGGCTCCCTATGTCATGGAAACACGGTCAATGATTATGAAGAGGCAGGCGCCCCCTTTACCCATCCCCGGCAGACGTGTCATCAAAGGTGATCCGTCGGAGATTTGCATGAGTTACTCTGAGATTCACGAAAGGTTGTACACCGCAAACAAACACATCGGAGAGTTAGAGCGTCAAGCTCGCAGGTTGCAAATGCAAATAACTCAAGGTGGGTGCGTTTACATTGGGTCATTCAGATTTGCTTTCCTTCGGTGACATGTTTTACGTGGCTTTTCATATTGAAGACATCTCGAAGAAATCACCAAACGTTTATTTCATCCATTGACACCTTGCTAATGGGTAATGCTTATGTGGTGGCCGGGTTTGAGACTTGCAATAACATGGCGGGTTGCACTTTCTACGACTTCGTTCCTCAATGCTCGAATACGCCAGGAGTTCAAAGGCTAGCAGTCGAATAAAGGGAAGCAAGCCTCTGTGCTACGAGTGAACATACTACAAGGTTATCTAAAGGTAAATTGGTGCTGTCGTCTCCGACTGCGGTATGAAGGAATTAAGCTGTGCCCCTCTGGCAATCAGTATAGTCATAGTTATTTGAACAGCTATGTTGCCTTATCCCTTAGAAGAACTTGAAGCACCACAAACCCAAATCGCCTAACAGTTGGCAGCCACGAGTTATCCGGTGCGGCAAAAATAGCTTTCCAGGGGCTCGCTATAACCTCAGACGAGTCTTGGAGTACATTGGTCTGGGAAGTGGGGTATTTATTCCGTAATCCTCGCGCCCTCGAAGTAAACTCATTGCTTGGAGGTCAGGCTGCTGAATCATTGACTCTGGCCAGAGTCTCCCAGTAATACCCTACTGCCCGCTGCCTCCTGGGTAACGCTGCTCCAGAACTAAAGCTACATCGTTCCACTGCCTTGTGGGTCAAGGACTTAGTATGCAGTACATCTGAGACCTCAGGGATTAAAGTCCTCCCGGGATGTTTGCTCACAAATATCGGATATGCGCACGATATTGTTCTCTTTGTTTCAGATTCTAGAAGGACACAAATCATTTCAAACGACCTAAGCCATTCTGCCGCACGGTTTGGTATGCGCTTCACAATTGCAGAGTGTAAAGTGCTACGAGACAGAGTGGGATCAAGCCCAAACCTTTAGTCACAGCCCAGATGGTTGAAGTGGTAGATAAGTTTGCTTACTTGGACAGTTGTTTGATTTCCGGCGGGCTGGCTGGAGACGAAATTACTTTTGAATCGAGATGACCCGAGTAACTTATGCCAACCTCAGACACCCCAGGCATCGGCGTGATGTTACTTTGTTTTTGTCCACCTCACAGCGCTCTTCTCCAAGTTTTCTGCTGAGTAGGGACGATCGAGAGGTTGTCAGTATCCTAGCAACGAAATATGAAGGCATTAACCATTAGACCCGGTCAAATTGACAACTTCCGTCTCCTCGGCTTGGGACTTCAGGGCTCAACTCAACCGTGGTCAATGACACTGGCAGACGTGGCTCAATCACGGGGTCATTGGTGCCCACACATCAAAGCTATCGCCTCTAATACGTAGCTGCCTAGTTTCCCAAACCAACTGATCATGTCACTGCTTCCTTTGAAACTCAATCACGCATTGGTGCCCACACATCAAAGCTATCGCCTCTAATACGTAGCTGCCTAGTTTCCCAAACCAACTGATCATGTCACTGCTTCCTTTGAAAACGTCCTACACTCCCATTTCTCGGCGTCCGAAATAGTGCATCGTGAGTTGAGTTGACTTCATGGCATGACGGTTTGCGTATATGAGTAACCCTTTGGGTTGTGCTGGGGGTTAGTCCTGCAGCACTCACGGAGTCTTTCACACCAGGTTGGTCAGTAGACAATGGTTTGACAAGCATGGTCTCCTGGGCATCTAGGTTGGGGGTTGGAACAAGTTTGGCGGCTTGTTCCTTGAAATATGGGCTACTGGTGTGGTCTAAGGCCATTCGCCGTTACGATCAGACTTTCGGACCAAAGGATTTGGTTGAGGAACCTAAGCATCCTCTTGTCTAGGCTTGGGCGTCCTGGCAACATTTCAGCCCACACACAATCATGAACCCTTGAGTGAATTCTACGACAATGAAGCATCGGTGTTGAACACTGATGTCATGCTGTCGATGATGATGATGATGATGATGATAATTTGTTGGTTGACGTCTGTTGCGCCTCAAACTGGAAAACAGTATTTAACTACAGTTGTTGGGCTTACAGCACCCTCTCCGCCTTTACAGTACGATCTTCCATTAAACGACAGCTCAGCACGTGTCTGGGGAAAAGCTTCGTGGAGCTAGAGGGTTCAAGAAATGAGACCAGTGCGGCTGAGTATGCGTAAAAGCCGTTCCAACTAAAACAGGACTTACGAGGCTATCCGTAAGTCAGCTCAGTGGTTAAAACATAACTAGAAGGCCCGTGGTTGGTGCCCAACCTGTTCATCTTGACTGCTCCTGTCTGGGCTTGGGCAGTATCTCATCTATCGTGCTTCTTGCAGGTGGCATGGTAGCTATGCACCGAAACGGCGTTGCAGCTGATCGCTCATTATAACTCTTAGTTGAAGATAATATTGGACATGTGATGTATAATAAAGACCAGCGTCTAGAGGAATCGTTCAGCTTTAACGCCCTTTCGCTGTCTAGCTGCCATGCCAACGGGAGGAGGCATGAGGGTTAGGATAATGGCAAGTTACTCAAGCTCAGACAGGAGCAGTGAAGATGCTGAAGTTGGGTTCGAAACACGGACTTTCCGATCCGTAAGTTACCACCTTAACCACTGGGCTCTCTCGAGCCCCCAGCGTCTAGATTGCTGGCGGTAATATTTTCTACAGCAAATTAGTACGCCCTCTGTCTCTTGACCTATATTTTTCACTCGACCCGATCATTTTGAGCCGTGGTCTGAGTTTAAATCCCCTCACTAATGTCTTTCTACCTTGGAGCGCTATCGGGCCGCTGGACCAAAAGTTTTTCCCCCAGCGTTGTTCAAGAATGGACGAGAATCCTTGTGTTCCGCTTTAACTAGGTTGCTCTTACTTAACTGGGAACAAGAACATGTACCATGGAGATAAAGCCAATCGTTGGTGGTACAGGTGTTCAAAAAAGGTATCCGAACCAATTGCTTTAGCCATAGGGGCATAAGTCTCACGCCTGTCGCAACATGGCTAATAGCCTCTCTTATATTGCGATATCTATCATCGGCACATGGGGCGCATTTCCGAGAGCACCAATGTGGTGGAGAGCACTGATCATATCTTTGCTTGAACATCATCACGTATACAAACAACCAATAATCGCGCTGTATCTCGACCGTAGGGAGAGCACTGTCATATCTTTGCTTGAACAAAATCACGTATACAAACAACCAATAATCGCGCTGTATCTCGACCGTAGGAGAGTTTTTGGCTCCTAATTATTCTTGACCGGATGGATTCATTGAGGTTTGTAAGTGCCCTTTGTGTCCATCCGTGTACCTTCAGTTAGGTTAGGGTGTACAATGGTTTGTCTAGAAGCTTCATGGCAATTAATGGAGTTCATCAGAGTTGTCCTTTCTGTCTGTCGTCGACGTTGTTGTAGAGGACGCACTCCAAAGGGCCGTGAGTCGTCCAGCTGTAATATCCTTCCGGTGCCTAGCTGCCATGCCACCCAAAGAAAGCACGAGGGCTGGGAAACTGTTAGGTTGCCCAAGCCTAGACCGGGGCACTCGAGAGGTGGATACCGGGTTTGAACCACGGATCTTCTGATCAGTAAATTCTCCTTCTAACCACTGAGCCATCACGCCTCGTTAGTCCTGGGGCGTCACGTCCCGAGAGAGACGAACGGCACCAGAGACGAGAAATCTTCCGTGGTATTTGAACACCTACGTTTCTGCTCCAGACCGAAAATGGTCTGAGGCCTACATTCCAGTTTCCACTTTATTGCGTTATCGACATTCACCTCACAGAATGCAGGGCTGAGAATAGAAATAAGCCACTGATCAGCTCGGGGGTACTTTCATCACCTTACTTCACCTCAAGGGTTTGAAAAGGGCCACACGCATAACCGACAAATGATCGCAGTCCTTCGAACGGCTTTTTACTAGGTAACTAAGTTCGTCCTCTTTCATATACTCGGTCGGAGATGAGTTCTCCGGAGATGACATCTATTCATTATCAATTCACATATTCCGACCGTGTCCGTGATTGCAGTGACGTCTTTGTGGCCAGCGCAGTTTGTCAGAGCTCCTCTCTGCCATTGATCGCATATTTCAGGATAACTCGAACAAATTACAGAAAATGCACCTGGTGAACCACAATGCGCGCATTAAACAGGAGTGATATTTCATAATCAAGTAGAATGTCTGGACTAGTCCCTTTTTGCATTCGTTTCATATCTCCAGGGCTTAAAGACTTACTGTAAGCCGTCCAATCCTCCCTCATTCTGTTACATTTGAGGAAGAGGAACGTGTGTGTATGGATCCAGGTATTTTGTTAGCTATGTGGTGGCGAATGAAGCTAATGTATGCGTAATTAAGCCTAAAATCATATAAATTCATGAAGCTACCTCTGTGTCATCTTCTGATCAGTAAATTCTCATTCCAACCACTGAGCCATCACGCCTCGTTAGTCCTGGGGCGTCACGTCCCGAGAGAGACGAACGGCACCAGAGACGAGAAATCTTCCGTGGTATTTGAACACCTACGTTTCTGCTCCAGACCGAAAATGGTCTGAGGCCTACATTCCAGTTTCCACTTTATTGCGTTATCGACATTCACCTCACAGAATGCAGGGCTGAGAATAGAAATAAGCCACTGATCAGCTCGGGGGTACTTTCATCACCTTACTTCACCTCAAGGGTTTGAAAAGGGCCACACGCATAACCGACAAATGATCGCAGTCCTTCGAACGGCTTTTTACTAGGTAACTAAGTTCGTCCTCTTTCATATACTCGGTCGGAGATGAGTTCTCCGGAGATGACATCTATTCATTATCAATTCACATATTCCGACCGTGTCCGTGATTGCAGTGACGTCTTTGTGGCCAGCGCAGTTTGTCAGAGCTCCTCTCTGCCATTGATCGCATATTTCAGGATAACTCGAACAAATTACAGAAAATGCACCTGGTGAACCACAATGCGCGCATTAAACAGGAGTGATATTTCATAATCAAGTAGAATGTCTGGACTAGTCCCTTTTTGCATTCGTTTCATATCTCCAGGGCTTAAAGACTTACTGTAAGCCGTCCAATCCTCCCTCATTCTGTTACATTTGAGGAAGAGGAACGTGTGTGTATGGATCCAGGTATTTTGTTAGCTATGTGGTGGCGAATGAAGCTAATGTATGCGTAATTAAGCCTAAAATCATATAAATTCATGAAGCTACCTCTGTGTCAGAGATGACTTTCTTCCTGGCACTAAACATCGTGTATACCAAACGGCGATGAGAACCATGCTGGTTTTTCGGCTATGAAACCCGCTTTATCCGATCTTGAGACCCTAAACTTCTTAACATATTGTTACCGCGGTGCATTGCAAAAGTCGTCCAGCGGCTACAAGCTGAACGAAGTGGTACGCAGGCGAGTACTAGAGACTAGTCAGTAGGGTGGAATACAATCATCGTCAGTTTCATGCAACGAAGCGACTGGTTTCGAAGACGGACGATTTTTATTCTTGCTCGTCCTACACGGTGACCGTATCAGGTTTCGTATCTGCTAAGTCAGTGTAACTACTACACAATTCAGCTTCCTTCATGCCAGGTTATGTCCACGGCAGCTGAGCGGAAATGGACTACAAACCGACGTCTTAGTGGAAATCGCTCACAAGAGGAGCGTCCACGAGGGCGTTCGCCTTCCTTGGATCACTCTACTTCCGATAGCGTTTCTTTCCCACCCGTTTGCGTACGAACAACATGGAATAACACTCTCCAAAATGGTAGTGATAAACTGCACTCATTGTTTTTATTGTCTTTCTGATTGCAGCTCACGAGTCGAGCGGGAATATCAACGGTTTGTTGAAGGAATGGTCATCCATCATCGAACAAAAGGAATCACTCTGTAAAATCCAATCAGACTTAGTACGAAGGTAGGTTCACTCCACTGCTCGGGCTGTTATTTTCATCGTTTGCTGCCTCTGCTCATGGTTTCACTGGCTTTCTCTCCGTTTTCACTACGGTTACTGCAAGCTTTGATACGTTGTGACCTTCTGATGAGTGATTACTCAATAAGGATGCAACGGAGGAGGGAAACTCATTTCGATTTTGAGATGTAGCTACACTTATGGCTCCTGGTGGAGGCGGCAGTGCTTGACTACGATAGGCGGAGCTGGGAAGAAGCCGTCACTGTACTGATCCATCAGAATGCTAGTAAGGGGCGGGATGGCTCAATTGGTTAGAGCGCGAATTTACTGACCGGAAGGTCAGTGGTTCGAACCCAATCTCTGCCTCTCGATTCCGCCTGTCTAGGTTTGGGCCACCTGACATTATCCCAGTCCACGTGCTTCCTTTGTGTAGCATGGCATCTAGACACCGGAAGGGTGTTCGAACCCAATTCTGCCTCTCGATTCCGCCTGTCTAGGTTTGGGCCACCTGACATTATCCCAGTCCACGTGCTTCCTTTGTGTAGCATGGCATCTAGACACCGGAAGGGTGTTGCAGTTGAATGAGGGTGTTAGTAAAAGATCGACAAGTGACGGATGACTGGTCAGTTTCAAACCTGTTCTTAATGCTTTAAGAACTGAATCCAGGACTGATTTTGCTGGATAATACACTGATAACCGCCAAGTTAGTGCAAGATAGTATGATTTCACTGAGAGGAGGTCCAGGTCTGTGAACCCTGCACAGTTCACGAAAGAGCCCACAAGAGGGGACGGTACAGTCAGCTTACCCAAACGCAGGATATCAGACAGGATATCGGCTGAATCATTCAACTGTTCTGAAGTTGACTTCAGTTAATCCGTCCGACGGATGCCTGATAGCCGTTGGAGAGAAATCACCGAGGCCCCAACTGGTGTGATCATTCTTATTAAGGGAGGACGCCTCAGTCGCTAGGCCGAACAATTTGAACCACCGTTCCTACGTACACCTGCTATTCACTCGGGCTCTGGAACATTGGATGGTGAACGGAGATATACCATCAGTACTCACTGATGTCGTCTTCTCGTATGGTGGCGAAACGTCTGCAAGCCAATTACCAAGGTCGATGAACAGCTTGACAACCACCCGACGAGCAACCAATAAGACGCTCCGTTTCGAGGGAGAAAATAAAAGATCCGAAGGAACCACGAGGGCAAGGATACTGCCAGGTTGCTCAAGCCTTGACAGGGGAAGTCGAAAGGCAGAGGTCGGGTTCGAACCACGGACCGTCCGGTCAGTAAATTCGCGCTCTGACCACTTGAGCCATCTCGAGAGAGAATCCTGTGATGGTTGTGCCTTCGTACAAGGCATTTTTGGATCCGCTTGAAATACGGTGCACAGGCCTAGAATGAAGATTCTGCAGCGAGAGAAAGAGTTCAGCGATGCTCCACCAGATTGTTTCTGGGTCTGAAAGTGTGTATGATTGGATAACCTCAAATTATTCTCCATGGAGCATAGACGATTGATGGTAAATCTGATTAAAGTTCTCATGATCTTGGAGGGCTTGTCTAATTTGAGCGAGTTAAGCCTAATGTTCAGCAGTTCGGACAAAAAAACAAAAAGGAAATCAATTGAACTTCCGAAAATTATATGTTCACCATTACTTCCCTAAAACGACAGTTCTTGGAATAAGCTATCTGGGGATGTGGCGCAGGCCAGTACCATTATAGACACCAAGCGCATGTTTGATCAGTGCTAGTCCGTAGTGTTCCTTAACCCAGTATTAGTGGGCTGGTTACAAGTCCTTGCATAACATGTATTTGTCTTCAATCATTGTGTATATTTTCCAGATTTCGTTCCATGATTGATTTTTATGCTAGCGATATTGTTGTGTAGCACTACTCTCTTCAGCAGTCTTGACCTGGTCATCTGTCTTTTTGTGGCTGTCCTTCGTTCCCTCGGCCTTGTGTGTTAATGTTGTTTAGTCGAGAGCCTCGCGTGAGTTCTTGACGCATCAAAAAGATTGACAGTGCCCTCCTAACCCATGTTCGAGTTAGGTTGTTTAACATATACTCGTTCACGCATGGAAAGACTACAATACATTTCGTATGGACTACTCACGGCACGTAGAGGTCGTTGAAGCTTTGTTTACAATAAACTAAATGACAATTGGCTCTGTCATGGAGCCCTGGACCCCTGAACAGAAAACTGCGGACTCACGATTTTGTAATTTTCGGTTTTTTCGTGAATGTCCTCAACAGTTGGGAGGAGTTATCTGGTTATTCACGTTGATCACACCCCTAGTTAATACAGGCGTAGAACCAAATGGCTCCTAAATCGCAAATGTGCGGTCAGTGTTCTGTGTAATGGGACGGTGTCATAAAAAGTCAGGTTTACGGTGAGGATTCTAAAAGCGAATTCTACACGCACCTTAATCGCCAACCTAATTTCCGATTCTCTGATAGTGTTATTCCACATCCCGTGTTTTTATCCGTGAGCCCCAACCACTTAGCTGCTGTGAACTGTTGGGTTCAGACAGTTTGTGTACTTTTTATCTACCCTGATACATTGGTTCCACATTCATCCGAAATTGGGAGGATGATACCTGTAGGTGCAGCGCGTCCGAGTAATCTCCAGTTTCTGTCGTTTTGCTCAAGTTGTTCTCAACTCATCCGTGAAATATCGACGATGGTGCTATCTGTTCTATCATTCTATCTAGTGATACAATGTACCTGTAGTAGCTCCAAGTCAGCAAAACGAAAATTTCTCAGACATTGGTTGGGAGTGGTTAATGTGGTGGGCACACGTGGAGCTTGTGGTTATTCATAATCTTCATTGGGTGATGGTGCAACCTAACCACTTTCACTTGACCCTGTTCATTGGATTGCATCCGCGACTAAGATGTTACGATTATTCTCACATTGGAACCAATTCTATATCACTTTATTTCGATCGCTTTTTAGTGATGAAAGTCCATTGATTTAAATGTACCTGCATGAAATTGAGTGAATGAATGATTTTAATGAACTGCATACCAAAAGAGGGCATAGTGTTGCATCACGGGGTACACAGTCCACCAAAAGCACTTTTCCGTATCATTTTAACGACCAAGATAGCTCTGCACAGGTTAACCATCGAGCTTCCTGTTCGTACTATCTTGGCGATTGATTTTGTTCATAGGTTCTTATCCGGTGATTACAGCCCTCCTGAGGAGCATTCTTGACGGATTATTTTTTTCAATCGGCAAGCCACACTTCTAATAAGGTAGTGTTTCTTGAAAAGTCTGAATAGAATGTAATCAGGTCGAGGAGGGACTAGCGGTACTCGTATGCTTGCAAAAAGGTCAGCCATCACAATTCTCGGTGGGGGAAGTGATATATATGTGCGTACACACAGGTCCTAAAAATTGTTTCCTGCTATCGAACGCTTCGGATATGCCATCCACCCTTTTCTTTCTACTTGGTACGGATATCCACTCAACTCACGTAGCTTTGCATTGAGGACCATAAGATAGCCCTGCCGTATGACCACCTGAAGCGAGTCACGCTCCAACGAAATGAGTAAATTTATCACCGCTGGTTGCGGAAGACCAACAGTTTGTTTCGATTTCACGAGCACTATTTCGGATTAAATATCGCTCCATGACACCTTTCTGGTCTTGATTTTCGTCAGCACAGTTCATATCACCCACCTAGCAAAAAATTTCAAGCAACAGAAAGCATCAATCGACCATTTTCTCCTGACACTTTTGACGCTTCGTCATTACTCGCCCGATTGTGAATCGTTTGCTCGCCATAGAATCATTCACTTACAACAATCTAATCTGAACACCATCCTCCAGTGTCATTTGCTCACCGACGTAAACAGCTAGGTTTGAATACATATATTCCCATTTAGCACCACCATCATCATTGACAGTAACAGCAGAGGCGAACACTGGTGCTTCACCGCCGTAAGGACAGGTAGAGATTATCAGCCTGTTTACGGTATACTCTCAGAGACGTTGAAAAATGAAACGCACATGGCTACTATCAACAATCGTTCAAACAAAGAGTCTTCAACCTGGTGGCTCAAATTAGTACCCACCTCAAAAGGGCCACCCACAACGGCTTCTGGATCACCAGAAGCGCGTAGTTGCTGGCTATAAGAAACCAATGCGGAGGTCAATTCAACAGCCGCACTTTGATCTTGAACACTTTTCAGGGGGATAGCATACATCACTAGAAAGAGAGTCCAGCGTACACAGGAGAGCATTCTGTTCAGCTTGTTTCAGGGTTCAAACGTCAAATGCTATCAGGTGGAATTAGCCTCGGGGTTCGAATAATTATGTCGAAGTGACTGTGGCCATGACAGCCAAGTTAACTGTAGATATTTCAGCTAACGGAAATGGGCGGCAATGGTTCTGCCACTTTCAAAGAATCGGTCTAAGGAGATGTGGCTGACAACACAGTGAGCTACCTCGCGACCTAAAGCTGTCACCTTGCCATGGTGGTCGGGCTTCTGTGCTACATTGATCCCGCGAGTTATACCGTCCTGAACTCAGTTCCTAAAAGCTCAGCCATACCAAGAAGGCTATAGGAGTCTGAAGGCAGTAAGGTGTTTCCCCCGAAGAACAACGGGTTAGAAAAGTTCGCATCAAGAACCGCACAATCCGATCGCCCAGCGGTGGATCGCGACCGCCTGCGCATTATTCAGTACAGTCGAAATATTTTCAAAACTAAAGAGTCTGGTGCTGCTCAAAAGGCACCTGCTGTGTGCAGCTGCTTCAGTAATGCCTTACTCCGCGCGCCCTTGGGCCAAGCCGGTCCCTCGCTGTCAAGTGCGTCATACTATTGAGTCACTGGCTCGGGGCAGGGTCCTCGAAGAAAACCCTAAGAATCACTGTCTCGCGGTTCAGACGCTTGGGTTAGAGGCTAGGGACAGGGTCTCCGAACAAAACCCTACATCCTCCCACTACCTTGTGGGTCAGACTTCCGTGTCAGAGGCTCAAGGTACCTCAAGGGTACCTCAACTAAACCCTCTTCTCTCGTCTGGGCAATTGGGAAGTGTGGTTTATCCTTGCAACTCTTCGCTCACCGGCCTTCCACATTCGCTCCCCACCCATCAGGCAATGCAGTGACATCAACCCATCTGCCAACCCCGTAGCCATTGTTCCGTCTCTCAACCAAAAATAACATCAAAACATCTGATCCGCGTTGCAGCTTTTAATGTCCGTACTCTATGCCCAATTGTGCAACAGATATCCCTTGCTGAAACCTTGCTTTCCCTCTCCATCGATGTCTTAATCCTGATCGGTAATATGAATGCTCAAGTTGGACGACTAAGTCCGGAAGAAGCACAGTTAGGTGGTCGATTTGGAGTCAATGCTGAACGTACGGATAATGGAGAGTGGCTTCTTCAGCAGTGTGCAGATCATCGTCTGTTCCTGGCCAGTACGAACTTCCAACACAAACGCACACACTGAGTTACTTGAAAGCCACCTATCAAAAGACAGTCCTGGACTCAACTGGACCATATGGCTATCAGTCACCGATGGAGAGCCTCAGTTAAGGATTGTCGTTCCTCTTGAGGTACGCAACTTGACTTTGATCACGCCATCGTGCAACCCACTTAGCACTTCACTTTCTGCCAGCATTACGCGTGTCAAAGGAGAGCAGCTCCGTTCATCAACTTCGACAAGTTTCAGTAGCTGAAGAGTATCGAACTGGTCTGGCTAGAAGGCTACTGGAAATGCACAGTCATTCGGATGGCGAAGAGTGCTTGGAGGTTGAATGCAGGCGAGTTAAAAAAGCGATGCTGTTAGCTTTCAGAACTGTTTGTCCAGCCCATCGGACTCGACTCAATGGACACTGGAAATCGTCGAGACTAGGAGATCTTACCGCTGCCACACCAACAACTAGCGACTATGATGGCGCATGCACATAAATCAAACGCCGGATAACCAAAAGCTTAAAGAATGACGGATAACGCTGGTGGATTTCAAAGGTCCAGAAGATGGAGAAGGCTTTCGGTGCGGGTAACAGCCGCTCCCTGTTTCAACTAATTCGATCAACCGGTCAAAAGGAGCAGGTGTCAGCGAAATAATATGCGAAAAGGACGCCGCAGAAAATCACTCCCTTAATAGTCGTCATGAGGGTGAGATGAGTACTTCAAAGACCAGTTCACCTTGTCTACTTCAACACAGCCGCTGGAAGAAGCAAGCGGGCGTGAATGGAACATTGACGCCAACCCGCCATCAGCAACCGAAATCCACCGTGAGATATCAATCCTGAAATGCGACAAGGCACCTGCCCCGAATGGTCTACACCCCACGCTCTTCAGAGAAGGTGGCGAGGTCCTGGTGAATAGTCTGAAAACCATACTGTAGAAGACTTGGAACGAAAACACGATACTAGCCGTAGGAGCTCGTCGACCGTCATCCCAGTTTTCAAAAAGGGCACAGGAACATAATGTGAAAACTACTGTGGTATCAGCGTGGTACCCGTCACATCTACGGTGCTCTCTGGCATTATTTTGCGCAGGTTGATGGATAATCGAGTGAGACAGATTTGTGAGAATCAGGCTGGGTTTCGACCGGGTCGATGATGCCTCGACCATACGCTTACTCTGAGACAAATTTTTCGAACAGTGCTACTGCTTCGAACGTCCCAATTTGGTTGTTTTTCTTGATCTGAAATCTGCTTTTAGCTCTGTCGATCGTGAGAAACTTTGGCGGTTTATGGCAATCAAATGTGTCACTTCCAGCTTTATATCCCTCATGAGAGGACTCCATGCGAACTCATGTGGTTGCATATGACTATACGGGAAACTTTTGCCTGAGTTCACAACGTCCAATGGTGTAAGACGAAGCTGTCTTCTCTCACCTTTCATATTCAACTCTGTTATTGAAATTTCTCTGCCTGTCTCTGAAACCTTGGGAGTCGAAATGCTCCCGGGATGCTCCCTCACAGACACTGAGTATGAGACACATGAGTATGAGACACTGGATCCTATCCTTCCCGAATGCAGACGACTTCAAGTAACCTTAATAACTCTACCGCACGTTTTGGTATGCGCTTCACACCTGCAAAGTGCTGCTACAAGACGATTGGATCAAACTCGTACCTCGTGCTTGCCGGCGAGCCAATCGACATGGTAGATAAATTTGTTTACTTGGGCAGCTGTGTAAGTATCGGTGGACTGGTTGGAGATGAGGTTATTTCTCGAATCCGAAAGGCCAGGGCGGCTTTTGCCAATCCCCGACACCTATGGCGCCGATGTAACTCCAGTTTGTCTGCCAAGGGCAGAGTTTACGCTGCGGTGGTGGGATCCATACTGCTTTGGATAGATGAATAATCACGATTGATAGGTTACGCTGTTTAGGACATGTACTCCGTATGCCAGAAGGCCGTCTGCCCCACAGAGCTCTTTTCCCCCCGCTATGTATTGAGTGGGAGCGACCGAAAGGTGGGCGATGTATGACCTGGGAACGAAGTACGAAAGCACTAATTAGTGAACTTAGTTGGGTCGGCAACTGCTGCCTCCCAGGATGTGAACCCGGCGACTCAACTCATCAATGGTTAATGACAGTCGTAGAAATGGCACAATCTCTCAGTCACTGGAGCTCGTGCATCAACACTACCGCCTTCATTGTGTAGCTACCCAGTTCCCGAACGAACCAGATGTTCCATCGCCTCCGGGGCTTCGCTGTATGCTCCACAGTGTCCCGTTTTCCGCTGGGACAGTGGTCAGTTGGTCATTTAATTGGGCGACGGGTTTTTTTGGTAGTCTGTGGACGCGATCGACTGGGCAGCAACATTCCAACAGCAAACACGAGCTTGTGCTGTCGATGTTCGTGCATGAAGTCCCATGAGGGCTAGCGACCGTGAGTCATCTATTGTTGCCGTTCGGGCTCGGCCTTTTCAGATTTTAGTTGTTTTAAGGTCACGATGTGTGATTACCATCAGTGACACGCGTGCCCAACACCGTGTTCTTCGACATTGCCGTTGACGCGCTGGGGGGGGCTGCCTGGAGGACTCGATGAACGGATGCTGTCTATACAAACTCAACCCGGATTACAGACGTGCTACATATACGCACATGGTGGAGTTGCGTGGAGTTTAGGAATTAGGTTGTTGGGCGTTTGTGCACTGGTTGGTACTGCTCTAACCAGTGTTCCTATGAAGAAAATAGGAGGAAACCACTCATTATTGTGAACAGATTGATACAATAACAGGTGAGAACAAGCGTAGCAGTCAAGTGGCTTGTCAGAATTGACTATTTCTTGCTACCGTTTATCGTAGGTTTGGTCTCTCAACCAAAAATAACATCAAAACATCTGATCCGCGTTGCAGCTTTTAATGTCCGTACTCTATGCCCAATTGTGCAACAGATATCCCTTGCTGAAACCTTGCTTTCCCTCTCCATCGATGTCTTAATCCTGATCGGTAATATGAATGCTCAAGTTGGACGACTAAGTCCGGAAGAAGCACAGTTAGGTGGTCGATTTGGAGTGAATGCTGAACGTACGGATAATGGAGAGTGGCTTCTTCAGCAGTGTGCAGATCATCGTCTGTTCCTGGCCAGTACGAACTTCCAACACAAACGCACACACTGAGTTACTTGAAAGCCACCTATCAAAAGACAGTCCTGGACTCAACTGGACCATATGGCTATCAGTCACCGATGGAGAGCCTCAGTTAAGGATTGTCGTTCCTCTTGAGGTACGCAACTTGACTTTGATCACGCCATCGTGCAACCCACTTAGCACTTCACTTTCTGCCAGCATTACGCGTGTCAAAGGAGAGCAGCTCCGTTCATCAACTTCGACAAGCTTCAGTAGCTGAAGAGTATCGAACTGGTCTGGCTAGAAGGCTACTGGAAATGCACAGTCATTCGGATGGCGAAGAGTGCTTGGAGGTTGAATGCAGGCGAGTTAAAAAAGCGATGCTGTTAGCTTTCAGAACTGTTTGTCCAGCCCATCGGACTCGACTCAATGGACACTGGAAATCGTCGAGACTAGGAGATCTTACCGCTGCCACACCAACAACTAGCGACTATGATGGCGCATGCACATAAATCAAACGCCGGATAACCAAAAGCTTAAAGAATGACGGATAACGCTGGTGGATTTCAAAGGTCCAGAAGATGGAGAAGGCTTTCGGTGCGGGTAACAGCCGCTCCCTGTTTCAACTAATTCGATCAACCGGTCAAAAGGAGCAGCTGTCAGCGAAATAATATGCGAAAAGGACGCCGCAGAAAATCACTCCCTTAATAGTCGTCATGAGGGTGAGATGAGTACTTCAAAGACCAGTTCACCTTGTCTACTTCAACACAGCCGCTGGAAGAAGCAAGCGGGCGTGAATGGAACATTGACGCCAACCCGCCATCAGCAACCGAAATCCACCGTGAGATATCAATCCTGAAATGCGACAAGGCACCTGCCCCGAATGGTCTACACCCCACGCTCTTCAGAGAAGGTGGCGAGGTCCTGGTGAATAGTCTGAAAACCATACTGTAGAAGACTTGGAACGAAAACACGATACTAGCCGTAGGAGCTCGTCGACCGTCATCCCAGTTTTCAAAAAGGGCACAGGAACATAATGTGAAAACTACTGTGGTATCAGCGTGGTACCCGTCACATCTACGGTGCTCTCTGGCATTATTTTGCGCAGTTTGATGGATAATCGAGTGAGACAGATTTGTGAGAATCAGGCTGGGTTTCGACCGGGTCGATGATGCCTCGACCATACGCTTACTCTGAGACAAATTTTTCGAACAGTGCTACTGCTTCGAACGTCCCAATTTGGTTGTTTTTCTTGATCTGAAATCTGCTTTTAGCTCTGTCGATCGTGAGAAACTTTGGCGGTTTATGGCAATCAAATGTGTCACTTCCAGCTTTATATCCCTCATGAGAGGACTCCATGCGAACTCATGTGGTTGCATATGACTATACGGGAAACTTTTGCCTGAGTTCACAACGTCCAATGGTGTAAAACGAAGCTGTCTTCTCTCACCTTTCATATTCAACTCTGTTATTGAAATTTCTCTGCCTGTCTCTGAAACCTTGGGAGTCGAAATGCTCCCGGGATGCTCCCTCACAGACACTGAGTATGAGACACATGAGTATGAGACACTGGATCCTATCCTTCCCGAATGCAGACGACTTCAAGTAACCTTAATAACTCTACCGCACGTTTTGGTATGCGCTTCACACCTGCAAAGTGCTGCTACAAGACGATTGGATCAAACTCGTACCTCGTGCTTGCCGGCGAGCCAATCGACATGGTAGATAAATTTGTTTACTTGGGCAGCTGTGTAAGTATCGGTGGACTGGTTGGAGATGAGGTTATTTCTCGAATCCGAAAGGCCAGGGCGGCTTTTGCCAATCCCCGACACCTATGGCGCCGATGTAACTCCAGTTTGTCTGCCAAGGGCAGAGTTTACGCTGCGGTGGTGGGATCCATACTGCTTTGTAAATCAGAAACGTGACCCTTTCGCGCAGAGGACATACGGGATATATCAATGTTTGACAATCGGTGTCTCCGCAGTATTGGTCAGAACATCGGACTAGCAGATGGTCTTAAGAAGGAATTATTCCGTGATAGATGAATTAATCACGATTGATAGGTTACGCTGTTTAGGACATGTACTCCGTATGCCAGAAGGCCGTCTGCCCCACAGAGCTCTTTTCCCCCAGCTATGTATTGAGTGGGAGCGACCGAAAGGTGGGCGATGTATGACCTGGGAACGAAGTACGAAAGCACTAATTAGTGAACTTAGTTGGGTCGGCAACTGCTGCCTCCCAGGATGGGGACCCGGTGACTCAACTCATCAATGGTTAATGACAGTCGTAGAAATGGCACAATCTCTCAGTCACTGGAGCTCGTGCATCAACACTACCGCCTTCATTGTGTAGCTACCCAGTTCCCGAACGAACCAGATGTTCCATCGCCTCCGGGGCTTCGCTGTATGCTCCACAGTGTCCCGTTTTCCGCTGGGACAGTGGTCAGTTGGTCATTTAATTGGGCGACGGGTTTTTTTGGTAGTCTGTGGACGCGATCGACTGGGCAGCAACATTCCAACAGCAAACACGAGCTTGTGCTGTCGATGTTCGTGCATGAAGTCCCATGAGGGCTAGCGACCGTGAGTCATCTATTGTTGCCGTTCGGGCTCGGCCTTTTCAGATTTTAGTTGTTTTAAGGTCACGATGTGTGATTACCATCAGTGACACGCGTGCCCAACACCGTGTTCTTCGACATTGCCGTTGACGCGCTGGGGGGGGCTGCCTGGAGGACTCGATGAACGGATGCTGTCTATACAAACTCAACCCGGATTACAGACGTGCTACATATACGCACATGGTGGAGTTGCGTGGAGTTTAGGAATTAGGTTGTTGGGCGTTTGTGCACTGGTTGGTACTGCTCTAACCAGTGTTCCTATGAAGAAAATAGGAGGAAACCACTCATTATTGTGAACAGATTGATACAATAACAGGTGAGAACAAGCGTAGCAGTCAAGTGGCTTGTCAGAATTGACTATTTCTTGCTACCGTTTATCGTAGGTTTGTAGACGTTTTAGAGGAGTGACTGTATTCTACAGTGGTTGTGACTCTTGAGTAATGGGAGGTTTTCGTAAAGCATATAGTAATTTCAAAGGAGTTTTGCAGCTGTATTCTATGTTGAGATGTAAGTAAACCTGCACGACACGAACTCTATCAGGTCTACTGCCTCATGATTAAAATCCGCGGAAGTTATGGATTTGTTGTGGGTGTAGCCTGATGCGAACAAGTAACTTCACGTGACCGAACAACCCTATCGAACCGTCCATCTGGCCATGTGACAGAATGGCTACTACCGGATGCTGGTGGCTGAGTGGTCACCTACTTTCCCCCGCAGTTAACCTGTGTTGACCGAATTCCACTAACTTTCGTCGAAAAAAACACTTCAGTTTCTTCAAACCAACTGGCAGTCCTACAAACGTATGATGAATACGAAAATGTTATAACGCGTATTTTTCAGCTAGACTCTCCTTCTTTGTGATAAAGTTTTACGTTCCCTATTTTCTGACTGTGTTTTATTGCCAACACAACTTCCAAGATGCAGCCCACTTTCTTATCTGATGTTTGGTCGGATTAAGATGGATCATCTGCCAAAAATGGCTGAGTAAAAGCTCGACTATGCAGATAAATCCAAAATTATCAACTTGATGACTTGTATTAATGCATGAGTGGAACACTTCTTTCGTGATACAACAAACAAATTATTAGTATGAGTGTTGGTGATAATATGGAGAAAGCAGATGTTCCAACAATATTACGTTGGTTTGTCACTCGAGACCACACAACCACCGACCTCAAAAAAAGTCTCTTTGCTGAACGAATCCTTCAAGAGGGGAGTGATAAATACTGCAACAGGCTTCTCAGCTATAAACCCTGGCTTGGGGATATTCGTGTTGTTCTGCTGAATTGACGTTTCGACTGGTTCAATCACATGGTTAATGCGCATTGTTCATTTGTTGCGTTTACGGTGATGTTTCAAACCATGGAGAAGTGCAGTTGCGAACAAAACTGTCCTCGGGAAAAGGCTTGGGGGTTCAAAAAACCATGAGAGTCGTATGTGACGGTGAAAGTGCATCTGTCCTCTTCTTAGGAGACCACTTTTGGGTCTTGCACGGAATTTTGATACTCTGGGGAGATCACTCAGACGACGACCCACTTTCTGAAGCATATCCTGGTCACGCAAGGTTTCACCACTCATACTTGTCTGACATGCAACCAGGCATCTGCGGTACTTCGAGCTAAAGATGTGGCTAATGTATCCCGGACCTGGCCGGAACTCCATTTCACTCTCACAGCTTCCTCGCGTGTGTTCGTGAGCCTGTGCATAATGATATTCGTTCCCAACTGTGCACGCAGCGCATACACACTGAGATCACAGGGCACGGCATCTACATCACCAAACACATGGAAGGTAAAGTGGGAGAAATCTGACTTGGTCTGGGCAGTGTTGAACCTTACGTGTTCGTGTTTTCGGAGACGTAGCACACATCACCACTTACGATGGACAAGAAGTGAGCATAGGTTCTCTGTTGACCTCTGACAGACAACGGACATTATATGCAACTACGTTGATTGCGTGTTACTAGCATATATTTCTATTGGTATGAGGATGGAACTAGGCACTGAATTCGCACTATTAGAAGTAGTAGGGTTATATTGGCAAGGGGAATAATGAAGACGATGACTCACTGGCGAGAGACTATCCGTTGTTGCTACTCTGCGCAGACAGATGTTGCTTCCTGGCTGCCGAAGCTGGAATGGAAGTGTCACTCGAGGTCCCCATCTCGGCCCTTTGGCATAAAGCCTTCGTCTACAGTTTAGCAGGGAGTCCTGCGCTGATTGTAGGGGGGCTGCCTGAACCTTGGGTTATGGAAACTAAGGAAAAAAATCTGATTTATTATGCCGCTGCTCTCAACAGATGCCGCACCGGAATATGAAATTTATCTTTTTTTCGTTCCTATTGGATTCACCAGGTGACAACGTTATCCGACCATTCTTCTTGGGAAAGGCAGAATCACTGTCTTCGTAGATATTTAGTTATTGTTCTGCCGGCACACTTATCGTAGAGCACAGTACGACCTTATAGCTAGAAATCATTGTGCAGTTTCCTGGGTATTCACTGCGTTTTCTCACTGCCCCCGCTTACCCTTAATATGGTTACACATCGAGGGGCGAATTTCTAGCCAGGACCATTACAACTTGAAGCCCGAGTACCATATCAGATTAACAGTTCCTGGTCGAGCAGATTGCCGTAGAGAAGAAATTCGCGCCAGAGAAGTGTCTCAGCAAGTTTCTTTTTATCGAGTCCCTGCTCTAGAGAGAGGCTTCAGTTGGTGTCCACGTCACTCTCATTTGAATAGTTCTCGTCTTGGCGCAGTTATTCTGAAGAAATCATGGTGGTATATTCTTCACAGGTCAACTTTATTGTGTTCTAACTAATTTTCTGACGTTTTCTTTGTATTCTCATTTAGCACCAGGCAGCATAGAAACGTCTATTTTAGAAAGTATCTGGACTGATGGACGTGTGCTCTCAGCACAAAATCCCAAATAGGCTGAAACATTTCAGTGGAACATATTTCACAATAACGAACAGTCCCGAGCAACATATGATATTTTTAAGTTTTCTTACTATGTTAGCTGAATTGTTGCATCTATAGTTTCGCCGTAAATGACATAGTAGTGCAGAGAAATCACCAGTACCATAGGTCGGCTAGTTAATCTTGACATCCGTTTTAGATGACAAACCCGTATAATAAAGTAAAGGCCGATCCTCGATCGAATATGTCTCTCTCATTTTCTAGACTCCGAAGACAAGAACTTGAAGAGCGCCATGCTACCTTGGAACACGAATTTCGACAACTTTGGGCTAAGCAAGGTGAGTTCCCTCGATAACTGTTTTATGTTTTGTGTCTGCAAAGATCATGCGTTCTGTAGTCCAAATGAAACAAGAACGCATCTAAAAATTTTGCCTTGTCAACAGCTAGCGATATTTACTTTGGATAACGTTTGTCGCAGCAGGGATATCCGATGCGCAGAATCTTTGAACCGTTAAATACACCCATCGTATATTGTTACTTGTTCGAATGTTATGACGCTTCGTTTCTCTAATTGGTGTAAGGTACCTCCCCAATCTAATTGCTATAAGGTCAGCTTTCTGTTCTGTTGATAACTCAGAGCGTTCCGTTCACTGAGAAAACCACCTTTGATTCTTTTTGTCATGACAATCACTGTGGGTGGGGGTCGAAGGTGAGAGTAAAGTTGCGCTGGTTTATGTTGTTTAAGATCCTGAGGGTCCGTAAGTAAGTTAATCAACTGCCCCGATGTACGTTAATGCGAACTGAAATATGTTACGCTCATCCTCCTCAGTCTGACCGTACTGGACGAATATATCCGAACGCGATTGCCGCTCATAAGCGGCAATCATTTCATAGACTGGGATAACAAAGACAGACCCCGAAATTCTGCAGTTTATAGATTCAACGGTATTGATGGATGTGTACGTCTCCCGACACAGCGGCTACCCATTACCTAACTCTTAAAGCCACCAGACTCCTTTTCACTAGAAGTTGGCGGCTAGCAAGCTGAATATTCGTGACTTTTCTTTCCCATAAAAATGCAGCCCGTTACTTGGGGACGAGGGGGAACAGACGGGCGATCAGACACCGACTTTGACCATTAATCGAAACCACCGAGTTAGTTCTCTATATTATCTTCAGACCAAAAGGACTGTTTGATGCGCGCTCCCTTAGCCTATTTAGTTCAAGCGCAATCATCTGGCACCAGTCCTAGTATTCACTCACAAAAATAGGCCTGCTCGTTGATGCCAAAAAGCCCATTGAGGTGACTGAAGACGCTATCTCGCCAACTGCAAAACTAGCGCTGCTCAACGGTGTTGAGCGGCGTTAGGAACATTTTTACTGCCCCAGTATCTATCACGCCCTACTCGATCTTGATAGAAGGCTGTTGATTCCTGAACATGGAAATCCGGCCGTCGGAGAAATGGAGTGCCAAAATCCATAAAGTGATAGACGAAGCGGTGGATCTGAATCGTGATTAGAAGAGGCAGTGATCGTTCCTGACGGAATATAGACGGGATGGAGTATTTTCTTGCGAACACATCGATTTGCACCCGAGTCTAACGCTGACAGTAGGGGTGGCAGTTGTTTCCTTCAAATCACCCAACTCGGTTTTCGCTAGTGTCACAGTTGCCTTTCACGTTGAAAAGCGCTGTCAAAACGGACCATCCGTGGTCTCCAAGTGTGCCGTGACAAGTGCCAGGAATCATCATCATCATCATTGTCAGCTGTAAGAACAGCGTACTCGTCGTACAGTGGTTGTAGCTGCCGCAGTTTCGTTCACCGATGATTTGGGGGGG
>NW_008751716.1:1748503-1760633 GCF_000715545.1 Opisthorchis viverrini | reverse complement strand
CTAGCCATTGATGTGGCCCGTCTCGGGGTCCCCATCCAGGAAGACGGCAGTGACCAGCGCAGCTGAGTTTGCTGGTAATGGCTTTCATACTTCGCTGCCAAGTCATTGTTTGACCGCCTCTGGCTCTCTTCCACCCTTCACATGGTTGGGCGAAAAGAGCCCTTCGAGGAAGTCGGTCGACTGGCATACGCAGCACGTGGCCAAGCCAACGCAACCTGTGCAGTGTGATCAGTTCATCTATCGAGGGTGAGTTATTTCTCCCGAATACCATTCGACGTACCTCAGAATTACTGATCCGGTGTTCCCACCAGATTCGGGCAATGCTCCGAAGACATCGATGGTCAAACGCTGAAAGTCTTTTGATGTCCTCGGCGCGCAGCAGCAAGGTTTCTGATCCATATGGTAATATGGAGCGCACCGCAGCATTGTAAACCCGACCCTTGACAGAGAAACTGATATCACGCCTACGCCACAGGTGACGTAGGTTCGCAAAAGCTGCTCTGGCCTTCCCAGTACGGATGGAATAAGATCCGCCGGTTTGATTTCCATAATATGAATCGCTCCTGGGCATTTTGGACAGATCTGTATTACAACATCTGATCACAAGATTGGACACGAGGACTCGAGCATATGTCAGGGTGAACAGAATTCTCAACGGTTCCCTTTCGGAATTGAAAAGTGCGGCCTAGTTGTCCCATACGTAATCAATATCAGTCGTCCCTGGAAGATTCAGAGTCTAGTTCCTCAAGACGTCCGAAGGTTGATCGCATCCTGTAACGGAGGAGCGAGTGCACTACAGCACCTCGAACCTCACTTCGAGGATGCAAAGTGTCCTGCTGTTATGTTCAGTTGGCCGGAAATCTTCACGGTGCATGCATCTTGATCATTCAAGGAACCAAACTGCCTTATGACACATTACAGCATGACTGGCGCTGACATGAGAAGCCAACCATCACAAGTTACTTAAAAGTAATGAGGCTACTTATTGTACTAAACCGCCGTGCAGCGGCTTGGGGACACGTTCGATTCTCACTAACGAATGCTAACTGGAGGGACAAAGCAATGATTCGATATGTGCCAGTGCCTGTCAAATCAGGCTTGGGGGAGATGTCTCGGCCTTCCAGTTCGTTTAAAATGCGAATACAGCTACCTAGTAGTCTTGAAGTCTGTGTGGAATTCTGTCGTAACCGAACCAGCGTATTACCGTTGGACTACTAAACCTTTGATCTTGACTCCTAGGAAATTATTCGGTTTTCTTGTCATCATTTTATAACTTGACCCAATTGACCTTCCCCATATGAACTTTCTAGACATATTGAAGACTAACGAAGAAAAAGCGCGAGAAAAGTATTTGATGGCGGAACTCTTAAAAACAGTGAACGAACGTGATGAATTGGTCGACCCATCGGAGGACTTCACTGAAAGGTACGGTGTAACCAATGCCATGGTGAACATAGCCACCTGTGTTACTTTGAACCTGTTTCACCTTATTTATTTTGACAATTATTTTTCTTGGAGGGTGCTCGTACTACCAACCCAATTTACTTGCTGTTAGTTAACCCACACCACAAATTGACCGAACAGCCAATGGCCTCAAGTCGGTGGACGTACAAGTCTTAAATGGTGTGTTGAGCTGCAATATTCAGGTTGCAGCTGTTCTTGTGGGAATGTGCTTCAATCTTTGACCGGTCTGATTAGCTAGTAACCTGAAGGTGGTTGGTGTTGTACGCCTTCCAGGATGGAATCCCCGGACCCCGCCTGTGCTTGGCTGGAGATGTTACAAGAAATGGCGGCTAACCGATGTCACGCGTTCGTGCTGTCAGTTTCTCTCCAGATTGTCTGATTGAGAGGTTTGAGGTGTAGGCCCTCAGAATGCTTGACGTAGACCAGCTCTAAATCCCCTCCCTCACCCACTCTTGGTTTTTTCACTCTAAGGCTTTTATTGNTGTACGGCAGAGGCATCAGCGTCAAGGCTGATGTTGCTGTCTTTGATGATGATGACGATGTGAAGTGATTTCGGGATCATCGCAGTGAGGAACACACTGAAGAAGTTTCGCCCTCACCTGGCACCCAATTATCTGGTCAACGCTATACTTTGGGTTTCCCTTTCATCCTTTAGTGAAGGCACTAGATCTTTCCTCCATTAGCACCATGCGCCGATATGGCATTTGTAAGTGTGCAACACAGTTGTTCGTGGGCTGGGATACTCCTATGGCGCCCACACCCAGACAGGAGGATGATTAGGGTCCTCTATCAAAAAAAACGGCTCAAAAGCCTGACCGCAAGGTAACGGTGTTTGGCGGGAAATGCAGCTGCATTACCATATTTTATGGAACAAGTCACCAAACGTGTTCTATCAAAACTTTTGGCTCAAAAGCCTGACCGCAAGGTAACGGTGTTTGGCGGGAAATGCAGCTGCATTACCATATTTTATGGAACAAGTCACCAAACGTGTTCCAACCCCGAACCTAGAGAGCCAGGAGACTGTTGTTCAAACCCATATCTATTGAACAAGCTAGTATGAGAGACTATGAGTGTCGCACGGACACTGAGCTCAGTGAGTTGCGGTGGTTCACAAGCCGTCACAAAATGGCAAGATGCGGTCTCTTGGTGACGTTATCTTTCGTTATCCTTAATCGCGAGGCAGCCAATATTGCCTACCCGTCAAAAACCGCTTACTATTCTTACGTGCAGCTCTGCATGTTTGATGCAGTTTCAATTCGTAAAACGGGACCTGATAAAGCCTCTCCGGTTAATTACTGTGGTAAGATCGGACGGCCCTTCTAGGAAGACTAGTTTACCGGAAATTGACCTGTGCAACGTTCGATTTCCGATTGTTGCCTCAGACCCGTGTACTTCCCTTAGAGCTTAAAACTAGCTTACCTATCTGGAATGGATTCACATTAACTACCGTCGTGAAAATTCTTTGGATCAGAATTGCGAAATTACATACAGAAAGGCGTAGAAAAGAATTTCGCAGAGGATGGAAGGTCTGGGAATTCGGTATTGTCATCAAATTCTCACCCTGAATCACGAATGTAGGGACAATTTTGATGCCCACAGAGTAAGATTTGCCATTTGCGACCACTCGGACCACATCATCGCGAGGCCCGATACAATAACTGCTGGAAAAGTTACTTTTCTAGATATTTGTACTATTGTTCCTGATGCAAATCTTTATCCACTGGTCTATTACCTAAATAACGTATTACACATTCGTGACTGGTATCATATTTTCCTCCTTTCTTCATATTTTCAGCGTTACCTCCGTGGAACCAAGAAAACTGCGAAGTGAGTTAGTAATTGGTGGTCCGTTTTCTAGTACGCTAGTTTTTTACTCCCAAGTCCTTTCGTCGTAGTCCTTTGCTAAATGCTTATAGGCAATATGTTATACATTAGTACACCTGTCCAATTGTTTCCCCTAGATTGCTCGAGTAATCCAGGTAAGAAGCCTTTTCACCTGTTCCAGATCCCGTGCCTACACTGGGGGAGGGTAACATTACTATTTCTGGATGTTTTTGTGTCGGAATTAATGTCTTAGTATCATATTTAATGGTATCTACTACCAAAGCAGACAAGCTTTTGAGTTTCTATTTGTGACAGAGTTCATCGACTCAGTATGTACAAATTCTTCCCAATGCACAATATCTTCATTATCACGTGGAACAGTCCGGTGAGAACAGCAGTTTAGGAACTCAGCTATCTGGCAAACTACCCATTTAATACAGTTCATTTTCTCAATATCCCTTAATTATACGGCTTTAAAGTGCATTATAAAAGCGTTGATTATACAAAGGTTACTTCTGTTGATAAAAACTACGCACGTTGATCATTTGGCATGACAGCTCACAATACGATGAAATCCCGCTAATTAAGAAAGCACCCCCTTTTGCTTGCCAAACGGTCACTCATTTGAATTTCGTCAATCAATGGAGCCTGTCCGAGAGTTTGATTACTTGTTTTTCGTTCTTGTTTATAAAAGGCCCTACATGTTGAGGCTGTCGTTTTGTTCATGATTGTCCGTTAAGGTAACAGTTCTTCATCCGAAAGCCAACCTTCAAAAGCCGTTGAAAGAAATTCAACCCCCACCCCTTCAATGATACAAACAGGCGTACTGAGACCAGCTTAATTATCTCCAAATTGGTTTGTTTATACTACGGTCTATTTGTCTGATGGCGAAAATCGTTTATATTTGTGGCAGAGTTCATGTGCCTCAACGCACCGCGATCGAAAAAGGAAAAAGAATCCGAGGCTGCCAAGCACAGACACTCGTTTGGATTGTTCTTCAAACGGATCAAGGCCAAGCGGAAATCCTCCACAGAGGTGGACAACTCTTAAGCTGTTGACTGTTCCTCAGCATAACAGTTTCATAGAGAAAACCGGTGCCACCTGGGTACGATCGTTTTTCACCGCTATACTGTGTCAGCCAAGTTTCATGCTTTCATGTACACATATATTTATTTCTTGGTTTTGTATTCAATCGCAATACCGCCATGTCAAGACTCGTTTTACTGCTTTTTTCTTTTTTTCCTTTATGTTGTATCTTCGCCCATCATGACGAGAAAGAAGATGAAAACAGCGCAATCACGTGATGTTTTTCTTCCGCAGCTTTGGAAGGGTTTGGTTGTGTGTAGATGTTCTGGTAAAGTTTGAGGGAGGGAGAACAGTCATAACAAGGTGCCGGATGGGAGCAATAGAAAAAAACAAGCCTGCTGATTATTTATATGTTTACTTGTTGATGTTTGTCGATGTTGGCACGTATGCATCTTGAGATCGCTAGTTTGGATGCGGATGGGCGGCGACTGGCAGATCAGTCAAAATCAATTCATGTGCACACGATCATGAATGTCACCGCAAAAGTTACGGTTACATACTAAACCGGCTGGATGAACAAAATGCAATGCCCTCGCTGAGGTTATATGTAATGATGTCTAAGAGACAAAGCCGTTGGGCAATAGGGACGACGCACCTGGATGCGTGGAACCTCCGGGATTCGTTACCGGCGTCTCGGTGACGATGGTTGCTGTTTGACATGATTCTGGTATTGTGGTTGGTGGCGTCCGGTTGGGCGCTGGGGCACCCGTAACATCGAGCCTGGGAAACTGTATCCCATGGCAGCAGGTTATCGGGGCGCCTCGTGGATGCCGGCCAGAACAAGGGAGCTGTTGTCCACGGGAAGCTCCCAGAGTAATCGGCACTGCGGGCATACTAAGAGTGCTTTCATTCGGATGGACTGCCGCATGGACAGCTGGAAATAATACACAGACGTTCTCATGAACTCGATGTAAGATACGATCTCGAGAAATTCGCAATGGAACAACAGCGCATTTAAATGAAAGTTATCTCAACAATGGGGTGCTAAGAAACGTGGAATTTGTCAGATCATACGTCCAAATCGTTTGTAGGATTTGGTATAAGCTTCGGCGCTTCGATGATCCTGAGGATATTCCAAATATACTGATCAATCGAAGCCGCTTAGAATGAGTTGAAAGCGATATTTTATGCCTAGAATCTAATCGGACAGAAACGCGTCCAAGCGTTCCTGAGATTTGTAGTCTAATCAGCGCTACCGCAGTCACTTCCGGGGGACAGTTTACTGAGACAGGAGTAGTCGGTTTTCGTCGCCTAGAATGAAAATAAGCGATCTGAGGAAAAGTGCGCTCGACGGTGTTTACTGTTAGCTATAAAGCCTATGCAGAGTCGGTTCCGCGCTATCCGTCACCAATGCGTGAGAAAAGATCAGGACGCAATATCCATGCAGTGCCTACTCACGACTGGATTTCCATCCGTGTCTCCACGGTAAACATACAAGTCAATGCTCGATGGGAGCTTTGCCGTTGGACTGAACAAGCGATATTTTATGCCTAGAATCTAATCGGACAGAAACGCGTCCAAGCGTTCCTGAGATTTGTAGTCTAATCAGCGCTACCGCAGTCACTTCCGGGGGACAGTTTACTGAGACAGGAGTAGTCGGTTTTCGTCGCCTAGAATGAAAATAAGCGATCTGAGGAAAAGTGCGCTCGACGGTGTTTACTGTTAGCTATAAAGCCTATGCAGAGTCGGTTCCGCGCTATCCGTCACCAATGCGTGAGAAAAGATCAGGACGCAATATCCATGCAGTGCCTACTCACGACTGGATTTCCATCCGTGTCTCCACGGTAAACATACAAGTCAATGCTCGATGGGAGCTTTGCCGTTGGACTGAACACAGGAAGACGACTTTGAAGGAATGAATGAGTACTTACGGGATTCACTCCTCGTGTCACTTAGCTTCGGTCGGTTCTCTGTGGACGATGTCGACACGGTGGTGTCCGGTGTTGGCGGCAAATCGGCCAGAGGTGCAGAGTGTTTGATCAGGTCAGCAGCAACTGGGTTCCCACTGACCGCGCTTACGCTGCTGCCGTTAGAAGACACCGCAGAGGCTGGAGGGCACAGCCAGGGAAATTCGACGCATGGAGGCAAAAGATGCCCTCCCATTGGCACAAAACAACGACATGGTTGACGACTGCGCCAACGGCAGTCATACGCAATCAGTTCTTCCATCGAGCGACCATCAGCAGGCAAATTAAATCGTGCCTGAAGGTGAGCTGGCCATGGGATATTGTGCTTTGTGGGAAATAGAGTGAAGCAAATTCGTTTTTAAATAATGCCACGGTCAGAACTGAATCAACGTGGAAACAGGGAAGAAAAATAAAGGTCTGAATCTAGTTGACCGGCAGTCCTGGGATGCACACCCAAGAATGGCAACCATTGATAGATGTCTGCTTAAAGTTGTCGCAAGGTAAGCTGCACACTGACATACTTTAAATTCATATCATGTCACCTGACTGCTAGTGGACATTCCGGTAAATAGAAAACCATGCAAAGCTCCCCGAGAGTTATCTCCTGTAGGTTCTCAAAATTCCCTGAACTTTCGGGAGAGTACAGCTAGGGTACAGGAATATTGGGAAGAAAAAAAGTAATATTGTATAATCTACCTGAAGGTGTAAGTCCAAGAGAACTTCCGGTGAAATTTTGGCCTCTTTAGCCAACCACTCTCGACAATGATAACATGGAGAGATCAAGTAGGCGGGTAGATCTACTCGATGCAGATAATCGTGTGTGTCGCACAAGGCGCAGTATGCATTCCGGGGCGCCAGGGAACCAACGTCTAAAAACAACGTATTGTTCGCACTGGGGACTTCCAATCGTTTTCGACTGCCACCAAGGAGAACGTGTGCGGGTTCTTTAGTCAGTTCCGTTTCTGTATGAATGTGATAGGGATGGTAAGCAACATCGGTGAAAATAAGAGGAATGGGTTGGGTCGTGTCCAGAATTAAATGAGCGAACCGCCACAAAACATGTTAACATAAGAAGGGACGAATTCTTCGCCTATCCGTAGGTTATACACCATGTAAACGAGAAAATGAGAATTAGGTAAAACGATAAGACGACGATTCGTTTTGGAATGACTGTTTGGGTATGGAGAGAACCGCCAATTTGATAGAATCAGCGAACTGGAGGGTATGTTCTAATTTAGCTAGGCCGTTCACGTGTTAACCGTATGAAAATGGCGAACTGACAGTACCTTTTGCCGGTTGAAGTTGACTTCGCTGTTGCTCCTGCAGCTGGAAAACGTGATCTGCGCAAGCAGGCACTTCGTCTGGCGCGGTTGGCAGACTGTCCGATTCTTGACACTCCGCGTTTGCTAGAGTTCCTTTGGTGTCCTGGTGGACCGAACAGGGGGGCGGGTGGAAGACGGCAAAAGATGAAAGTCTAGACATTCACACAAAATAGCGGAAAGGGATAAGACACTGATTATTTTCAGCACCTGCTGCGTATAGAAACAAACGGGATGCACAGAAGAGGAGAGAGAAGAGGGAGAGAAGAGAGTATACTTCAAGCACAAAAGTGAGACAACCAAAAATAGTCAAGATAATGAGCTAAGTGCTCATGGAAAAACGCGTGAAACGCAAAAGTAGATGCGGCGGTTCGGTGCTGAGTTTTAATGTGCCGTAGATTCGTGCCTGTTTGCTAGTCAGGAGCCCGATGGACGAACAGAATAATTGTGCAGTTCGTCACTGTCAGTCTATATTGTCATCGGCAGTAACAACACTTTTTGACAACAATATATTCATCTATTGTCGCCTACTTGATCGTTCACCTATCTCTGTCTTCTGTGTAGAGTTGACCCTCTTCCCAGTTTGTCACTGAATCACATGAACAAGTACCAGGCTCATAGAGCCAATCACACTCATAGAAGATGCCCGTGTAGACCGGCCATTTCTATAAGAGATGGCAGCACACTCCGAAGAATCTGAAGATAATGATATGTTTTGTTTCGTCTAGCCACAGATAACTCCAGTTTTAATTGGCCTTTAAATGGCTCAAACTCATGGGACAAATCAGTACATAAAAAACCGGGGAAATAGATAATCCGATGGCTCAGCTTCGGGACACTTCAGAGTACCCGCACATGTAATCTCAATACAAGAAAAAATTTGGTCGCTACAGCAGCTTTAAACACAAAGTTCAACTGTGGAACTCCATAAGGTCAGTGCCCGATCAAAGGCGAGCTGCTTTGAATTAATCAAGATTAGTGAGTGCCGTGTTACATCGGCGACTGTGTACAGTCGAAACAATCGAATTAAGCAAACTAGAGGGAATTGTCGAAAAATTCGAAGTTCTCATAAATGTGCACACTGTCTGGATATGGAGACAGGACTCCACCAATGGAATTTACAAAAATTACAGAAATCGGTCGTCAGGCTGTGCAGCACGCGGTTTTAGTCTAAGGAATCCGTAAAGCACCATGAACGGTGGTGTGCGGGTCATATGCTATGCGAAACGAGTTCGCATCGATCCAAAGAAGTTTGAGTTGCCATGTCAAATTAAGGTGAAAAAGTAGGACATAGGTCCCGGTAACGCGATATGCAACGAATCGCATTCCGATTGAAGTTGGTGTAATTGTTTGTCTATTCGGATGCAGGCACTCCAAGGTATGACTACCTAACAAGCTGAATGCTGTTCACGATGACTATTACCCTGCAGATGGTGCTCCAGATATGAGCGCTCGGCGAGGACTCGCTGTTGCCGCGGTCTACGAAGATGAAGGCTGAAATGCGAATTACTGTTGTCCAGAAAGAAAAAAGGTCCGAAAATTATGCTAGATCAAGAGTATTGTGAATATCTCAGTTGTTTTCACTGTCACCTGGTCATCAGCAGACAAGCAACTGAGATATTTGTTGGTCTGAGAAGTGTCCAGCATTGTGTCCCAGACCCCAGTGGTACTTTCGGGTTTGTGTAACATTTTCACAAGCGAACGTTTGTGGATTTACTGGGATATATAACTGCTGCATCGAATAGTTCAGCGCAATCGATAAACAATGGCGTAGTAATTTGCGATTCGGTATGTTATTGGTAAATCAGGTTATAATGATGAACAACGATTCGCCCGCTGGGCTGTTAAATTTGGTTATAAACGTCTCACTGCAAGCCAAGGCAACATCGTCGGTGCATGTAGGTACTGACCCCGGACTACAGGCAATCAGCAACGGTTTGCGATCAAAATTAGCCAAGACGCTCGGATGAAAAACTGATCTGCCTACCATGGACTGAAATCTGTTTCGTTCGAGAATCACACCGACCGCGTTTAAATGCGTAAACTTGATTTATGCCAACCGATATTCTTCTGTATGATTAGCAGTAGGCAATTACGACTTTCCCTATCCAAACATACCAGACATTTGCCTGATCGATGATTTCACTGGAAGAAATAGTGTAAAAACATCACCAGCTCGATTTAAGTAGCTGGCTGACTGGAAATTGATGGCATTTTGTAATGCATCTAATTTAGCTAGAAAAGAGCTTGATTCAACACAGAGACATTCACTGGAGTGTTCATCTAACCTTACTAGCCCTTGGAACTCTGGTTTTGAAAGCCTTACCCAGCACTCTATTGCTTAAAATATGCAGCATGTAACTCATCCACTTTTCCTGTTGGACCCTCTGTGGTAGTTCAGAATAAACTGAGTCACCTCCAGAGTTCATTGGTAGTAATAGGAAGAGATACTGCAGTAAATTTCCCGTTGATAGGCACCTTTCGCGTTCCGAAAAATCACTGTAGCTAGGTTCGAAGTAAGGTTGAGTGACACGATATCGGCTTGTTTATCATGAGGCATACGAAGTAACTTCAGTGCTAATACTAATAATAATATAATGGTTCAACTGTAACACCCTTTCTATGCCTAGCTGCCAACCGAAGGGAGCACGAGGGCTGAAGCAGTGCCAGGGTGCCCAAGCCCAGATAAGAACAACCGAGATGCACAAATCGGATTTGAACCACAGACCTTCCGGTCAGTAAATTCGCGCTCCAACCACTAAGCTATATAGAGCTCGACACAAAATAACTAGTGAAAAAGGTATCCAAGGTGCCGCGGTCTGACAGGAACGGAATAACAGTGAAGAACGCCATATAAGTTTTACAGGAAAGCCAGCAATTGTTCGCATGCCATAAAATCCACGCGTCAGAGGATCATCTAGTATTTGCAGAACTTTCTACCAATCCTCGTGCAGATGGATAACGCCACAAAGGCAATCAAATTGCCACGCGATATTGAGGCACAACATATATTATTCACCAAACCGGACCGCTGTCGTATTGCCCATTTCGATGAAGATCCCAGGTGCAAAACATGTTATCGAAAACGTTATACTCAGGTCTTCAGTTTTTTGAGTTTCGGACCCATTACATTTCAAAGCCAACTCAGCATCCCCTTACCAAGAACTTGTCTGTGCTGAACTGCTGCCTATTCCTTTCTCGCCAATGTATCAAAGGGAAGGGAAATTGTCCCTCTAGAAAGGAACTGGACCTAGAACAGCAGACTCCCTAACCAGTTGTCAGTGCAAGTTGCCAACTGAAACACACTGTTGAAGGTTAGGATGACTTCATCGCACCTCCTACACCTCGCACGTGTCGCAATCATGAGCACATTAAATAAACTGTGCTTAGCCACTAATAAATAAATACCGTGAGAGGATGCGAATGAGGGATCGTCCCAATAGCAATCGGTCAAGGCGATCAAGGGTGCACGGGAAATTTCACTACTAACCATTTGCAAGTAGGCAGTGCGAGTCAGTGATATTGAGGATGACCAACAAATTGGTGTTCAGTACACACAACGGTAACGCCCTGATCGTGTGTCAGGAAGAGACAGATTACAGTACTATCCAGTACTGTCGATAGAACGTGCTTATGTCTAGATCGGTCTGGATTAGTCAGTTACGCGGTAGCACAAACGGACTGAAGTGAAGCCTCCAGATAGGTGTGGTATCTGGTCTCCAGCACCGAGAAAATATTTCCAATTCTACCAAGTAACAGGAACTTGGCACACCTGCCGTAAGTGAAAAAAGTATTCATCAAACGGACGCAGTAAATCTTATGCGACTAAACTTTACGTTGCAAATTCAAGCGATTACTTTAATGTTTCCCTGGTGCTGGCCTAGAATTCGTCCTTGAGTCGTTTAGCCATACGCACACTTCGATTACATTGCAGCGCTGCAAAAAATTATTCGAAATGTTTGTATACCATATTTTGCCTTAATTTCCTGTGTAGAAGGAGCCGTCAGCAGAGTGAGTCCTCTTAAACACCAGGTGGCGACTTTGGTGCTCTTTTTGGCACACATTTAGAGGTGCACTGGTTTGACTACGCTGAACCTAGTCAACCATCAACTTCACTTTTTAAGCATTTTGCGAAGAACAGGTGAAAGATGGAGAGAATCCACCTGAATATTGTAGACATTTCCAACGTCTAAAGGAGTGAAGAGCGCCGTACACTTAAAATGAAGGATATCTTCAATTAAGAACATTCGAAATATTCGGCTGCAGCCGTGTTATTCTGGGGGGGGGGAATCATACCGCTTGGTCGGTATAAATGTCCGCTTCAGTTATAATTCGGCAAATCACGACGGAGGTTTATCGATTCTGAGAGAAGAAAAAGCTTCTTGATAAATGAAGGACATATTGCCAACAGAAATCAGCGGCGAAAAACTACAGAACAATACGTAGCAGGCTCAGCAACGGGACACCAACACGCATGGTTAAGACATCTGCGCACATCCCGCTTCCCCCCCCCCCACACACACACATAGA
>NW_008751716.1:1739374-1748408 GCF_000715545.1 Opisthorchis viverrini | reverse complement strand
GGGGGGGGGAATCAATACCGCTTGGTCGGTATAAATGTCCGCTTCAGTTATAATTCGGCAAATCACGACGGAGGTTTATCGATTCTGAGAGAAGAAAAAGCTTCTTGATAAATGAAGGACATATTGCCAACAGAAATCAGCGGTGAAAAACTACAGAACAATACGTAGCAGGCTCAGCAACGGGAGACCAGCACGCATGGTTAAGACATCTGCGCACATCCCGCTTCCCCCCCCCACACACACACATACTAACGGGAGGGCTTTTGCGTCAAGGGGAATGACGGATACAGATGAGTAAAACAAGCGGAGATCAAAAGTAACTGGACGGAGTGAGCAGATGAATGGGGGGATTATCACGAGGCCAAGTTAGATCCAATAAGCAGTGAGCGAAATCCCTCGATCTGCTTCTAGGTATTGACGTTGAACGAGTCACTCACGTCGTCCGGACGTCCACGTAAAATCCACACAACTACTCAAAAGATAGACGAACTTTTATCCCCTTTACCTGGTGGCTGGTCACAATACCCTTCAACGCAAGATATATTCTTCTGCTTTGGCTGTACGTTATGCTCCTGAAACCGATGGTCCAATAACCTAGCAACCGTCACATTTTGAAAATGGGTTAGTAAATTGCTGCATGTTCGAGCTCCTGACTAGATCTGGACAGCTGACAGGTTCCGTTTACTTCTGTTCGATTCGTCACCCCCAAGCAGTTTGTCACCGAGAGACAGAGTGACAAATCTAGGAATGGGGCATCTGTTGATGCGTCCAATTTTCGACTCCGAATTCATCATCTTACCGGAAACGAGTTGCAATTCACTTCACTCTTCGTTAATTCGTCAGTATTTTTTTACATTTTAGCACCAGGTACCCATACATTTCGGCTTATGGTTACTTATGTTGGTGCGGGATGAAACTCACAGCAGACCACTAACTTCCCAGTACGAAGAGGTTTTTCAGTGTTGGAAAAAAATTCACACATCCCTCTGGACACGATCGAGTATGCCAAACAATTGGGTATGGGAAACATAAAGACCATTCGTCTAAATACTTTGGCCATTCAAAACGACATACACTTGGTTCTCAAATGAACTAAACTGTTCCTAAGTTACTGTTTTTTCATCTTCGGATCATAAATGTTGTTCACTGTGACCTTTAGCGTGCATCTGTCATGAACGTGAGCGTCGTGCTAAGACCTGATCAAGTTCAACAATCCGCCTCTAAAATTATCACTATGAGCGAATGTCCGACGCCGCCTGCTGGAACTCAAAATCTCCGGAGATGGTATCTTCACTATTATGTCCCGGAACTCGCTCATAACTCTTTCAAAACTTTTTCGTCTGTCCATAAATAAAGACAGTTCCTCTGCATAATAGAAAACCCGCAAAGCCTTCCTATTCCCTAACTTGATCTTTGTCCTGACCTTGAAGATTGTCGGTTCCTCTCAAATATTTTCACTGTTAAAATTCCTCGAACCATCAGCGGCTTGCCAGCAGACATCCTTATCAAACGTTTCACGCACAGAGTGAATCCGGAATTGATTGATCGAATCATAAGCATCCACCACGGTAGCCTTCTTCTTAGTGTTCTGAAATTCGGTCCCCGAAATGATAATTGACCAACTTTCTCACCATCGAGACGCGGCCTTTTTTGCGTTATCAGCGCAGGAGACGATCTCCGTGACTTACATCTCCATGCATCTTTCAACGGTGCTGGTCCGGCCACTCCGGTCAATTTTCTGCCGGATGACTGAGCTCTCAAATTTATCCTTCCAAAGAATAGCCCGTTTTTGGGACTCTTTACCACCCATCAGTGCCCCGAACTCCATATGCTAGATTAGCGTTTGACTGGATTTGTCGTGTTTTTATCGCTTCTAGGGGGAGACCCTGACCATCCATCTTCCCTTACTCTGCACCTTACGTATTTGCAATGAGATAAACTTGCATGGCTAAACCCATTAGGTGGAATCCCGGTCAGCAATCGACCTGAATTGGAACACATTGGGAACACAACGAGCTTGGACGCGATCTTTCGTAAACTTTACGCGTTACGGTGTTGAATTAACTTTAACATATTGGTATTGGGAAAGTAAATGAAGATCACTGTTTTACGGATTTTCTATAGAGACAGTCCAAATGAGAGTAGTCGTGAGTGAGCGTCCTTGTTACCCTCCCTAAATCGCCTCCTTGAAGTTGTTTCTTTGATGCACGGATTGTATCGCGTGTTGCGCAAAAATGTGAATGAAACATTTGTCACAAAGTATGGTCAACTTGTGCTAGACTCGAAATGTAAGACGAATACAATGGTGGATAGTACCGCACACCGTTAATGCGCATGAATCGTACCTTGCATTTTAAACGTGCTCTGGTAGTCTGTCTCGACGAGCTAAGCAAGACAACCACTTGTCTACCTATTTGACACAAGTAAACGTGCAATAGGTGACAAGTCGAAAGATTGAACGGAGGACCATATGATCAGTACTCGCTGCAAGTCACGTATATGCTCGAGCTGCGACTGTGTGATTACCGTGTAACGGAAGATCGGATCGGGGTTTTCGACTCGCTTCCTTAGTGTTCACTCTTCGAAAGGACCATGGTAATCGTCCGCCGTCAGAGAGTAGCTACCACCGACTGCTACATGATGGGCTTCTGCTTAGTAAAGCTACTATCAACAGGCCACACTTTACCAAACTACGATAATAGAGGCACTCGAGTGATTCTCCCCTCTGCAGGCGTACATTTGTCATTAAAACCGTCATCAACAGCCGTGAAAGCGGAAAGTTTATGATACGAATATACTTCCCACAATTTAGGGGGAAGAGATTCCACCAAGATAAGCAAAAAAATAAACACCGATAGAAAAAATACTGGGTTACCTTCACTTAAATAAATCATACTTCCTTGTGCTGTGATACAGAGGGAGGAGACGGGAACGGCTTCATCATCCCGCGGATTTTACGACGACCACTTGCTGCACATATTGCTTCTCCAGTACGGTGGCAACCGCGCCGACTTTGGCTATCCTGAGTTTAAGTTAGGCATGTTCGCTCGTAATAGCTTCGATACGAGAGCATAACTATTGTTTATATAAGGAACATCTGTGAAACATACTTGATGTCGTTGCACACAAGTGGTCAGTAAGTTTTTGCAAAGACAAGAGGTCGAATGGCGTACACAACACCCTTATTTCGGGTTTCAGGTTGTCACACACGCTTCGGATTTCTCGGACCTGTTTGCTCGTTCAACAATCCCTGCCACTGCGCTAAGATAGTCACGTGTGATCTTTGTCCAAAACACCCAGGGACACCCAGGGAGAATATTAACTAAAATGCGCCCAAACCCAGGAAATGAGCCACTCGCACACATCACTAGTCGACTGACAAGCCATTCCCGGACAGAACAGTTGTTGTCCGAATGAGGCTAAATGAGTTATTTGTACCGCAAATGAGAATAGACAGCTAAGTCGGTGAAGAGACTGAAAGTCCCACCCGCCAAGCGGAAGTGGTTTAACACTCAGCCCGATCAACGATCAGTGGTTCTTTTTTTTCAGCACTAAACACACCCATCTTTCATAAAGTGCAACGTCGTAGCAGCGGAAAACGGCCACACTGCAACGCAAAAAACGCACATGCAGCTGGGATGAAACGTGTTACAAACAAAAGTGCACACGTCCTGCATCTGTACATCAGAATGAAAACGAGACAGTCCATTTTATGCCGGAGTGAGATACCATTAATTCACGTCGGATAGAATTCCAACATGGTGGTCAGGCCTGTGTAAGCAATACAATGATCCAAAGGGCTAAAACACAAAGAATATTTATCCCCGAGGCTCAACCGCATTGCATAGGCTGATGGAAAATAGCCGGTAAGATGCTACGAATATACCACCAAATGCAGAATAAGTGACAAGCGATAAACACAGCAGAGTATGGGAGAAAACATTTTCGAGGAAAATAAAAAGAAGAGTGGTGAAATAGTCGGAGAGGACGATACTAAGTCAAGTAGAAGTTACTGAACATATTATAGTACAACATCCGGCCAGCCTTTTCATATGATGAGTGCATACGACAATTTATCTCCTCTCTCCAAATGAAACACAGAATGGGGCATGTCGACAGTTATTTCTATGTTCAAAAAGGGTACGCGAACGCTGTGTAAAGCACTGCAGCATCAGCCTGGTATTTGTGGCATCGAAGATCCTCTCTCGCCTTATCCTTCGACGGTTGACTGAACATAGAGAAGCAGATCCGCGAAAACTAAGCTGGGTTCCGTCCTGCATAAGGATTCCTCGATCATATCTTCAACTTGCGACAGATTCTGGAACGGCAACACTACTTCCAGCGACCAACACTGACCGTCCTTCTTGACTTGAAAGCTGTCTTTGAATCAGTGGACCATCAGGCACCATGGCAGTGTCTGCGGAGCAGCAGCGCCCCCATAAATTCATGACAGTCCTTAAGGCGCTGTTCGCCAACACCCGCGACCGTGTGAAGGTCTATGAGAAGCTCTTTTCTGACTTTACCACATGAGATGATGTCAGACGGGGCTGTCCTCTTTCACCTTTCCTCTTCCACTTCGACACTGATACGATTATTGGAGGCTCAATACTAGCGTCTCATGCCTGTGGAGTCGATGTGCTCCCAGGGGGGTCCGCTTACAGATATTGGGTACACAGAGGAGATAACTCTCCTTACATTTGATGCCATGGTAATGCAAACAATATTAAATAATCCAAATGCTTCTGCCTTACGGATGGCACGCGCTTCACACATGCCAAGTGTAACGTGCTACTACAAGACTGATTAGGTTAGGAACTCTACCTCATGCTTGCGGATGAACCGATTGAGGTAGTACATAAATTTGTTCACCTGGGAAGCTGTATCAGTCCCGGTGGTCTCGCGAAAGATGATATTTCCATCCGTATTGGGAAGGCCAGAGCGGCTTTTGCGAACCTACATCACCTGTGGCGTAGGTGTGACATCAGTTTCTCTGTCAAGGGTCGGGTTTACAATGCTGCGGTGCGCTCCATATTACTATATGGATCAGAAACCTTGCCGCTGCGCGCCGAGGACGTCAAAAGACTTTCAGTGACCATAGATGTCTTCGGAGCATTGCCCGAATCTGGTGGGAACACCGGATCAGTAATTCTGAGGTACGTCGAATGGTATTCGGGAGAAATAACTCACCCTCGATAGATGAACTAATCACACTGCATAAGTTGTGGTGGCTTTGCGACGTACTACGTATGCCAGTCAACCGACATCCTCGAGGGGTTCTTTTCGCACAACCACATGAAAGGTGGAGTAGAGCCAAAGGCGGTCAAACAATGACTTGGCAGCAGGAAACTCAGTTGCACTGGTCATTGCTGTCTTCCTCGATGGGGACCTTCAGAGAGGTCACATCAATGGTTAGAGGCATTGTCGCGTCCCCAATGGAGCTCGTGTATCCAAGTTATTGCCTTCAGTGCGTAGATTCCTTCCCAATCTCCTCATTTAAGTGTCCTCCGACAGACCTGTATTTACGTACCAATTTATTAGCTTCCGTCTGAAACGCGCAGCTACATCCCCTACCTCCCCAGATCATCAATGGACAAAACTGTGGCAAATACAACCCCCGTACTACAAGTACGCGGTTCTTACAGCTGATGATGACGAATGAAACACAGCGGGTGTCATCGACAAGACAGCCAAGTGCATGGAATACACAAGTGAAGGTCCCCATAATGAATCACACACGAAAATTTACGAAACTGGTCCGACTACAAGCGAGTATTGAGAAAGAAGTTGTACCTATCTCTATCAGAGAATCGTAGAAGTAGGACATTTTCTTCTGACGCACAGGACGATCGTACCTACGGAAGAAACACTGCAGTCATACCCAAAAACCTCATGATTTCCTAAGACGCTCGATGAACTGGAATAAAGTTGGAACATCGAAATCCCGGGAGGGATCAAAAACACTCAAACCGCGCGCAAGGAGTTGTTTTATGCACTAGGCCGAATTCGGAGCTTTTAGGGTCTACCGATTCCACAGTGGGAACCATCGGGATGACCACGACACGCTGCATTATTTAGCAGCTGATGACTAAGTATAATGGACAGGTACTAGCAACGGCACAAGTCACATGATACCATTGTGGTGTCCAGAATCGTGCTGAAAACATAATAAAACAAGACTTATCAAAGCAACTCACTCGCTCTGGCGGTAAGGGACTAGGTTGTTTTGCATCCGGATCGGAGGCGCACAAAGATTGGATTTGTGTGCTATCGGGCAGTACGGGGCTCTCCTGCGCTCCACATTCCCGAAGTAATCGGTCACGGGCTTGTTGATGCAACCGCAAGGCTGTGAGCTTCTCGTGCAGCTCAAAGGCATCAAAATGACTGGATCGAACATTCAACGGTCTTGGTGAGGGGTCAATTAAACGTGGAAAATATTAAAATATTGATAATAGGCGGTAAAACCGGTGGGTCAAGCACCGGATTATAAAACGAATTAAGTGGTTGGTTTCTGGCTGAAAACAACAGGTGGACTTTCAAATTTATCATAAGTAAGTCCTGAAGTACGTTTTCCTACTGAATGGCCAAGTTTCTGCCAGATCACGACCGAATAAAAAACAGAAATCCAGTATGTAAAACGTTATACGAAAACGTATGTGACACTTAAGAGCATTAAGCTGTGAAAAGTGCTGCTTCTTGATGACAAAAACTACCAGTTTCTGAAAAGTCAGGACTAGCAGAAGAAGTGAATTATTACAAGCTTTATTTACACGCAATGGACGAACTGATTTCAGGGGATTTTTAGCTTCTGACTAGGTAGGTTACTGGAGATTGGGGAGCCACGCAATGGAATGAGGTGGTCAAATGTGTTAAGGGCTGATATATGCGTGGCAACGATGAACAGAGTTTGTAAAGTGGTCAAACATCAGTACGAATTTGCCATCCACTGCACCTACTACTGAATACCAGACAGACCGATCGCAGTGCGAGGGTCAAGAGCTGAAAGGATTTCTAGTTGAGCAGATACATTGCTGGTGTACAGAACACATTTTGGAAGGATAATTCAATTTTTGTCGTCGAGGAGTCGATGATTCTTGATTAGATAAGCCCTTGGGGTGGTGGCTTTTAAAAAGGAGGTATTTTATAATGGGCTAGAATTCGGTGTGTCTAGTCACGTTGACATACCACTCCGTATACATGCCCTATCGGTTTCGGTTGAGGGCAGACTAATCGTATCAGTGGATGCGGCAACCTAGAGCAGAGTAAGTGATAAGGGCTCGAAATGTTCTAAACGGTACCGAGAAAAAGGTGTGACCGTCCCAAAACGAGAGTCTCAGTCCACACAGCGACATGGACTACTCCTACCTTGACCGGGGTTAATTGTTAAAGTAGGTCTTCGAGCTCTGAAAGGATGTCGCGAGTGAATGGTTTGATGTTTTTATCTACCAGTGATTGATTAGATAACCACTGCGTCAACAGTAAACAAACAGGTACACAAGTTTGTGCACTATACACTTGGCAGTATAAACGATATATACAGATCCCAAGCCAAAGCTGACTAACAAAGGAAACGTTGTCAACAAGACCGGTATGCGCGTATACAGTCCCAAAATTAGATGCAGTAAGCAGGATGCAAGAATCACCTACCCAGGGAATTGCAGTTCGCCATCTATCAGTGGACAGTTATGTCTGGCCAGAGCAAGAAGTCGAACGAGGCTGGGCCGATCCACCGGATTCAAACAGCGAGATGCTTCGAACAGATCAGCAACGCGTTCGTAGTCATGCCACTCATAGTCAAACACTTGCACGTATGTCTACCAACACAGAAGGGAAAAATGCGACTTTGTCATAGACCTGTACACCTTATGCAGTCACACACACACACACACACGGGACCTTGGACTGAGGACGGTTTCGGACTACGTTTCATTTCCTTACAAAGCGACACTAAGTAATATTTGGATAATCGTGTCTGACCACGACTGTCTTTTCGCTACTTGTTTGATAACATCAGACAAACAACCCTGGAAGGCGACAGTCTGTTCCGAAACATCAGGGACTCAATTCTAATGCCACCTTTGTGAGCGATTCAGGCTTCTGAACATCACCGGATGAATGCTGCATGTCATTTACGTGTGTGACATTTACAAACCTACTTGTCGCGAATGGTCAGTGATAACAGTCGATGTGTTCCGGTTATCTATGACGACTAGTGGTTGACCAGGGTCACGCAATGGCCTCGGATACGTCATCCATACGAAATCACGCGCGAATGGCAAGGTAGCAAACAAAACTAGTTCCAGGTGGTTGGTGTTTTGGCTGAAGAATACCCTACAAAGCAACAATCCTGGCACTCTATAAGGGAAAATGCCGGTAGCTCAGGTAGCGTAGATCGTGGTCGTTGGCTTGTTCGCTGAGCTGGGCGATTTGATTGCGAATTGCCCAGCTCAGCGAACAAGCCAACGACCACGATCTACGCTACCTGAGCTACCGGCATTTTCCCTTATAGAGTGCCAGGATTGTTGCTTTGTAGGGTATTCTTCAGCCAAAACACCAACCACCTGGAACTAGTTTTGTTTGCTACCTTGCCATTCGCGCGTGATTTCGTATGGATGACGTATCCGAGGCCATTGCGTGACCCTGGTCAACCACTAGTCGTCATAGATAACCGGAACACATCGACTGTTATCACTGACCATTCGCGACAAGTAGGTTTGTAAATGTCACACACGTAAATGACATGCAGCATTCATCCGGTGATGTTCAGAAGCCTGAATCGCTCACAAAGGTGGCATTAGAATTGAGTCCCTGATGTTTCGGAACAGACTGTCGCCTTCCAGGGTTGTTTGTCTGATGTTATCAAACAAGTAGCGAAAAGACAGTCGTGGTCAGACACGATTATCCAAATATTACTTAGTGTCGCTTTGTAAGGAAATGAAACGTAGTCCGAAACCGTCCTCAGTCCAAGGTCCCGTGTGTGTGTGTGTGTGTGTGTGTGACTGCATAAGGTGTACAGGTCTATGACAAAGTCGCATTT
>NW_008751716.1:1730632-1739168 GCF_000715545.1 Opisthorchis viverrini | reverse complement strand
AGTCGATGTGTTCCGGTTATCTATGACGACTAGTGGTTGACCAGGGTCACGCAATGGCCTCGGATACGTCATCCATACGAAATCACGCGCGAATGGCAAGGTAGCAAACAAAACTAGTTCCAGGTGGTTGGTGTTTTGGCTGAAGAATACCCTACAAAGCAACAATCCTGGCACTCTATAAGGGAAAATGCCGGTAGCTCAGGTAGCGTAGATCGTGGTCGTTGGCTTGTTCGCTGAGCTGGGCGATTTGATTGCGAATTGCCCAGCTCAGCGAACAAGCCAACGACCACCAATCCTGGCACTGAATGGTAAAGCAAAGCGAGTGGCACGGAGTTCTTGAGTAGAATGCGAAAACCCACTGCCATTAACCACGTGAAGGTGATAGAAAAAACAGATGCATATCGTTCGCCAACGAATGACCGGTATCACGTTGAACGATTTCAGTGTCACTATTCGAAAAATTGCCCAATCCAAAAAACAGAACTTCAAACAAACACGTTTATTGGGATCGGATGTATCGAATATAATCCGCCACTGGCTTCGGCATGTAAACCCGTAGTTCCGCTCCCTTTGGAATCCGGGAAAGCATTTCTAGAAGCGAATTCAAACCACAATTTGAATAGCGCTCAGAAAATCTGTCAAATTTTCAAAAGTGTGCCACTGCAACCGTTGCAACTGATGTGGACTAACGAACCTGGATAGTCAGCGTTTCTGCATGACCTTGTAGTGTATAACGTTTAGCGCTACATTGCTGGGGAGTTCTCTGCGTACTTCTTTTGAATTTTTTACGAAACCTTTGTTAGGGACGCGTTACCCGATAACCCTACTAGTGCGTCTAATCGAAAAATGTATCGAACCGAAGAGTGGCTTCAATGACATCGTAGCTACGCTACCTATACAGTTGTCTGTGCCCAGTTACCCAGTACAAGATAGAAAGGGCTCATCTTGGGCACCTGACGCTGTCTCAAGTGTCATCAGGCCAGTTGTGGCTACGACTACAACAGCTTTGTTTTGCGGCATACACGCATCGATCGTGTCGCCTAACCAGCAAAGTGGGCGATGTCGTCGAGCACTTCCCGGGCTTCTTAAGCGGCACGAGGATATCCTGAGATCCAGAGGACAATTGATATGACAATCGATATGACTGAGAACTGCCAATATATTCAGGTTCATACAAATGATCGATAAAAATACAGAAATGCCGCCTACACCATATTGCACGTTTTCAGGCCCATCACTGGAATAGCGCTGTTGCCATCAGCAAGTGTCCTAGTGAGAACATCATTGACTTAAAAGCAAGTGTTCTTGTTAGATACAACGGCTGAGCAAACCTGACGCTTTCCCTACAATCAAACCGGAACCGATAGATCTTGAGTTCGAAGTATATCGATAACAAGTATTTCTTGCAAACTGACCCTTTCATTTTTCCCACAGAATTTTATGGGTTTCGTCCCAGGGGCTATAAACTTCAGTGGAGCTACAACCCGCCTGTTGGCCGGCTAGACATATCAGTTGTTTTGACAAAAGTGGACCCGATCGTGGTCATACATTCACCCGATACACAATGACCGAATAGTGACAAAAGCCCAAAGCCCCACCAGTCTTAGTCGCTACAGTCCATGAATTTAATCCAAAATCCTTTGTTTTAAAGGAACTGAGTGATGGCGGAATTCGGGCGTTTCAATAACCTGAAGTCTATCCTTAGGTAAAACAATCCGCCCATTTATTGATTGCTTATTTCCGGTAAAACGAGTACCAGCAGCACCAAGTTTTGTTCACAATAATAATCAATAAGAAAACATACACCCAAGAGGAACCAACAACTGAAGCGTCCTGAACCGGGAGATCAACGACCCAACCCAAATCAAAACGATTTTAATTCCGCCAACCAGTCCTATAAGCGGTGGTGTTCGACCAGAATGTCCACTCTCTCCATTTTTGGCTTAATTTCCTTATTGATGATGTAATGGGGCGAACCCTGGAAGGTCTCCAAAACCCCGGTGTTCAAATCTTTCAGAGTGAGAACCCTGGAGATTTTTCAAATTCGCAATGGCGTGATCAACAGGCTGTTTTTTGGTGAGACAGAGTTCTTTCCTTAAGGAACGCACCCAGTACTGCCAGCTAAGGTGGCTGGGCCATGTACTACGCATGCCCAGTCACCGCTTGCTGAAATGAGCGCTGTTTTCCGTGCCCAGTTCGGAGGGGCACGAACCTAGAGGTGGACAAAAGTTGACAAAGCAGAAGGGGATGAATGATGTTACAAAAATTTTGGGTGACATTGGTGCTGGTCTCCTTCCAGGATGGAATTCATACGACTATCGATGTGCTTGTTTAGGGACACTGATGGATGTGGAGTCTAACCGATGTCAGTGGCTTACATGCTGTCAGTTTACATCTAGGTTGTCTGAGCCGGGCATCCATATTGATCAAGAAGACCTAGTGTGCCAGACGGAAGAGGACCTATTTATTAGTGCTCAGGCTTCATTGGAACACAATCAACCTAGTAATTTACTTATTAAGTCTTCGTGTCAAATACAAAGTGCTACCCAGATAAGAATACACCAACTGTTCGCCAAACATTGTTTTTCAGGTGTAGATACATCTAATAAAATAAGCAGGGAAAGTAAAACCACTGACGGTTTCTTGAGGAACCTCTAGTTCTTCGAGAGGCCACATAAGTGTGTGCAGCTGTTGGGACCTTCAAGGTGACAGGATACCTCTCTGTACCTTGATAATCCCCTCCGAGAATAACTCCGAATACCCAACAAGTAAGTTGGGTTCATGAATCACGGAGTTGCAGAAGCAGAATAAGAGATGAAATACAGGAGCTGCTGTAGACTATTTCAGGCAGTGCCGATTCCGAAGTTTTACATTTGTAACGAAAAAATGCAGTCGATCTAGAGATGAGGGTACGAATTACGCATGAACTCTGTGCAGCTAACTGAGACGCTGATAAAACGCACCTCCCGTTTCAGTCGCTCCTCCACAAACCACATTTGCACGTAGACTTGCCAACGACCCGCTCCAATGTAAAAATATTGGCAGTGGGTAAACAACGCTGGATGATTTGGGGCACGGTCCGGGGCCACTACATGAATAGTCTGAGGTTCGAACCGATCTATTGTCTCGCTCAGATTCTTTTCGTCATCTTCATCGTCCTCATCCTCATCGTCATTTTCATCCTCATCGTCCTCATCCTCCTTTTCCTCTTCCTCATTGATTGCCTCTTCATCCTTGGCAGCATCCACGGTATCGGTTATCTGTGCAGCTTTGTCGCTGGTGGGTTGAACGTGATCTGAAGTGCTATCTGGATGGCTGGTCGGTTTCAGTTCGGAATCCATGTTCAAAGGCGACTTATCGTCGCCAGATTTCCGTCTGATTGTGTGCGCTAATGGACCCGTAGAACTTGTCTTCTGCTCCGACGAGGAACCATGAGGAACAAAGTCAGGTGACTGTATTGCAGAAGCCAGAGAAAACAGTAGTGAATAGAATAAGTGATCACAATTTCGGCAATAATTGAGATAAGCTGGAAAACATTACACAGAGTGAGTGGATAATCTGACAAAGGATGTTTAACTAGTGTACCTTGTTCGTATGTATGCCTAACATAACGGACAAACATAGTTGAAGTCGTAAATACACCGAAAACACCGAACGAAATAGGCCCGCGCTAACGGAAGACCCAGCTGAGATAGAAGTGAATATCTCGTTTACGATATTCAGACAGGATTCAGTTGATTCTCCCCCGAAGATCAGCTTGGCTCACCAATCGCATACAGACTGAGATTCAAGTAGAATATGAGATTGGTGGAAACTGAAGAGCTTCAAGAATGTCTAAACCCTCAGTCGGGTGTTGAAGAGTTTCGAGTAGTGTGTTCTGTCAAGAGAACTTAAGTTTATCGCTTTAATGGGGAGAAGGTTCAAGGGGATTCGACAATGTACACAAGAAAGACAAACATAGCAAAAATGCTATCGTACAATGGCGCTGCTACCCAATAACTACAGGCTCAATGCTGTTTACATTAAGCTTAGACGTGGACTAAGCAATGAACCTCTGCTGTAACTGAGGTCGAAAACAAAATCACCATTGATAGTGCTGTTACAACTATTGCTTGAGTAATCCCCATGAATGATAACGCTGTTCCAGTCGCGTATAAACTACGTGGTGACTTTTCAAAAGGAAGATTAGGAGGAGCTGTCCTGGTTGCTTTCTATCGCACGAACCCGGCTAGGTTTGAAATCTATGCTTCTTAGAGTAGTAGGTGAATAAGTTGGTGCACCGTTGGTGCCGTAAAAATTCTTCCTGCAGTAAGTTCAAGCAAAACAGCGCCCAGATCACCTGTCCAGTTTGTTCCTCTTCAGAAACGTTGACTCAGTTGATAAGATCACGTCCTAAGACCGACTGACCCCAACCTCGGCAATGTGACAAGAGAAAAGCTCTGGGATCGGTGGTACTCCTAGTTCGGATGGACACAACGGTATAAAGCAAAGTACGTGCCCTCGCTGCTTGGAGGAAGCGAAAATTAGGTGTCTTTTCAGAAATAATCTAGATGCTTGACAAACGCGTATCTAGAGAGTAAATACAGGCGCTAAAGTGACGCGCACAGGCCCATCGTTTTGGTTTCAGAATAACTGCTCGTAAATGGCACCGCCAGTCGAGGGAAACAATTCTTGCGTGTTTCTCATTTTGCGGATAATCAGTTGATAATGCACACGTTTGAGACATCACAACGGTTCGCCAGGTGAAAATTGAAATTTCCCGGGAACTAAAATAGATCATATATCTTCGCAAGATACGGGGACTATGGACAAACTGGCGCCATGGCTGAAAGATTTAATTTTTTGTGGTAACTGAATCGCAATGAAACGGCGTGCGTTGGTGAAAATACCGCACCCATCAAGTTATGAAACCAACACTAAGTTACGGTAATATGCTGTTCATGCTACGGCTGACAAAAAACCTATCTGCGCTGCGTCGCTGCTAGTTCATTAATATTTCAGTGACGTAACCAGTGGTTCTGGAACTTTTGATATTGGGCAAGTAGGTCGATAAAATTCTAACATGCGTAATTTCGCAATTCAGACTGCAAACGACTCAGTGTGCACACGAACCGAACCATAAACATGCGTGAGTATGGGGGACCATATTCGATAGGCCCAGTATAGAAATATACGCAAGGTCCGGTCACTCTGAAGATTTGGCTCAATTAGTATCAGGACACTCGGTTAAGAGTTGCCTCAGCGATTACTTGCTGGGTGAGTATTAAGAAACCACACATCACTGCTACATTAGAGTAAAATAAGACTAAGTTATTGAAGTCAAGCAAGAACATCGCAAATCTACCACGAATTACATACAGGCAGATCGAGCTAGTCAACTCTCAAGAATAAAATTATAAGATATGGGTGACTGGCACACCACGCGCCTTTCATTCGAGTACTAATAGGCTATTCATACGAACAACGCCGAAATGCTTCACATGGAAGACAAGCCATATAAGGCGACCTTAATATCAAATTCATCAGAAATCGAGCCCGTACATCGATTTTACATAGGACGTACGATTAAATTACCAAACAGTGAACGAAAATATCGTACGGCCAGTCAATCACCTTTATTTCACTCGTGAAAACAAAAACATGGCGTAGTGCTATTCCAGACCAAACAAAAAGTACCATGGGATCAGCAAGAACTGGAGTTTGAGCTGAACGGATACAGCTATTGCTTTCATATTTGATCACTGCTCATGGGTGAGTTCACGGTTCACCCATATAGGGGGTAAAAGCGAAGTCAACACATCAGCACAGTTCACAGATGACAAGCATTCCAACTATGAAAATAAGCCGTTAGAAACGATCCTTCCTGATTGAATTCGAGCATAAGAGAGTGTCTTCCTCATTCGCTCAGAAAATATAAGGGAATCTCATACACATAAAAACGAACGAAAAGACGCCCTGGGAATAAACTCAAACTGTTGACCTCCGGCTTATCGGGCGTATGCTCTAGCACCTTAGCGAACTAGAACGAGCGCTGTTCCTCACGTTAGTGCACCCGTACTTCACAGCTGATTAGTCACGCGTCCACCGAAAGAAATTACACCAATGTTTTTGGGCATCAGGATGACATCGTCATCCGACTCAGAAGAGGCTCACCAATGGTACTGACACCTCATTAGACAGAGGTATGGTAAATCAACCTGCCCTGTCTCTGTCTCAGTCCTGTTGACTTTACGTTGCGCTTGACTGTACGAAAACTAGTAGCTGAGCTCTACATTATTGGAAGTGTAGCACAGTGGACGTTGTCTATATTGACCCTCCTGCATTACTGTACAGGAATGCTCTAAAACCGCGTTTCCGCTCATCCTACGTTACAACTAGCAATATTAACGCCGTGTTGGTCCAGCGAAGGGAAGGGTTAATGGGCGAGACGAGACTCTCCGTGCTATATATGTATAACTCGTCAGATGCCGAAATGCAGATACCCTTAACGACATCGCAGTCTTGGAAATTACCAGGCATAAGTCACTTGCTTCTTCAAAACCGGACTGGAGACTTCGAGGAAACCAACTGAACACAATACGCTAATAATGTACTGAACGGCCTTTCTAAGCATCCAGTACCAAGCGGAGTTAATATACTGACCACAACGGACCACAGACTGTGAACACCCGAAGCAAACAGAGTTGACAGAAATAACCACAAACTGGAAGAAGGCCCATTTAACGAGGGATCATAGATGAGACTTTTAAAATCGGTCTGTCAACAACGTTCAGACTAGTTGAGTAGTTGTTTTGTTCTATACTAAAAGCTGACATGACCTAGGAATACGAGGTTATTTCGATAATGCTTCAAATACTCAAGAAAGCTGATGAGGTGATCGACAATAATGGCAGTATCAATAATATTTAATATCGTAGACAGGGACTTCTATCCGCATAAAATGCGTATTCGCTTGTCTCACAATGTATCGTGAAGAATACTAGTTGGGCTCTCACGGGTCACGTCTGAAAGAAAGACATGTTGACAGAGAATCTCCGAGTTTCACACAACAATAACAGTCTTACAGGACGGCTCCTGGGTTGTACGTGGTTATGCGAGGTGACCGTCACAATACATCCTCAAGCAACAAATAAGGTATATAAAACTTATCGCGGATAGTACGTCTCAACCCCCCCCCCCAAGAAACCAACCTACCCGGCTATACCTTGGTAGAAATGGATGCATTGACCAGTAGCTAACCTCACTGTTCCTGAGTCCATCTGAAATAACAAAAGTGTTGAGTCGCCTAGTAGTGACCAGCGTACTTCCAGGACGCTGTTATGTGTATTGTGGTAGTATGTGCGGTAGTACATATGGGACCATGGGAAGAATGAACTAGCTGTACGGGGAAACGGGATCCGCATACAATAAGACTCATCACTGACCGTCGATCCACCGCCTTCCGGGGCCAAGTTGCCAGTACCTGTGTTGGGAAGAAACAGAGGTGATAAGAGGTAAGGCAGAAACTACGGCACTAAAAAGTTCCGACGAAATACACGTCAAGCAAAGTGTTCGCAAATGATTGAAACTGTTAGTAAAAACGGTTGAGGGCGGGCGTCCATTATATAAACAGTTTAACGGCATCACCAGAATCACTTAAAAGGTTAGCATAAATTAACCGACACTGCGACTAGCATGTCTTTAACTTTGGTAAACAATGGAAAGCGAGTAAAGCGGGAATTGGAACAAACGGAAAAACAACTGTGAAATGATGCATGCCGAAGTCAGTGACACAAAATGAACGAAACTTGTAGCTCTAAAGCAGATAGGTCAAAAATAACTGCAGAAGACAACGCCATCCTTGGTCACGTCAGCAATCTTGGGGAGCCAGGACAAGTGTGTCACCGAGTGAAGCCTGAAACATCCGATGGCGTTGCTAAACGTCATTACATGAGTTGCCAAGACAGTTCCGGGTCACAGGAAAGAAAAAGCTGCGTACAGAATATAGTAATAGCAGAAGTATCTTTAGTGGTAAAACGACAAGCCTCCAAGATATCATTAAGCCAATTGCAAGGTGTCCTTTGAATCCGGCTGGAGCAATGGAGTACCGTACGAATCAGCACCATATTGATATACCCAACACATCCTCAGGTCTCTACCGATTATTAACTGACGAGTGGGGTGATCGAAACCGGTTGTTCAAACCGAGATCTACAATATAGTGCGCTAATATCTGAGCCACTGAAGTCGGGAAATTTATCATGTACCGGAAAGTTCCGAAGTTACAGGAAGCAACCCACAACAAAACACGGCGCGGACAACGTCCACGTAAGGACATCCTAAACGAGAGATTTAGCCGGGTTCCAGGTGGCTTCCCCGTCAAAATCAAATTGGTATGCAAATGAGTGTGTATGTCGAAACAATCCACTTTCCCAAATCAGCAAGATGAAATGACCAGTCGTCATCATCATCATCATTGTCAGCTGTAAGAACCGCGTACTCGTCGTACAGTGGTTGTAGCTGCCGCAGTTTCGTTCACCGATGATTTGGGGGGGGG
>NW_008751716.1:1710310-1729224 GCF_000715545.1 Opisthorchis viverrini | reverse complement strand
TACCTTATTTCTTCTTCCGAAGGGCGATCAAGGTTTACATTCCACTCGCCCGTATGCACTATCTCCACCGGCTGTGTTGCAGGAGGCCAGCTGAACTGCTCTTCAAGTGTTCGGCCCATCTCTCCAGTCGACGTTTTTGCGAGTGAATTAATGAGCCATCTTTTTCACTTATCGTTTCGCTGACCGTTGCTTTCCTAGGGCCAGTCGATCGTATCAGTTGATAAAGGACACGGCTGTTTCCCGTAGCAAAAGCCTTCCCCATCTCTCGAGCTTTCAATGTCCACCAGAGCTCTCGGTCTTTCCTTAGACTCTTCACTATTTGGCGTTTGAGGGATTTGCGTGCGCCGTCGTACTCGTTGCCTGATGGTATGGCTTTCCTGGCATCAATCATGGATAACGACCTCGACGACATCCAGTGGTCCCTTGGTCGAATTGGAGAAGTCGGACAGGCAGCACTGAACGCCGCTAGTATAGCTCCTTTCACATTTTGTGACGCTTCAACCACATGTTCACTGCCACCACAGTATTGTTTTACTGTGGAGAGTTGTTGGGCTAGCTCAGATCGATACTGTTGAGCTATGGCAGTTCTTCGAAGATAGTGGATTGGCACGTTTCTTGCCGATTTGCGAGGGCCTGAAGGGAAACGAACTGTCAGGCGTGCGCGCACCATGGCGTGATCGGAATCAAGTGGTGTGCCCCAGAAGGAACGGCACAGTCGTCGAGTAAAGTGAATGTGATTGCGTTCACACAACTACAGAGAAGTTGGTCATACTAGCAATGCATAAGAAAATACTTTCAGCTGAGTTCTGCAAACACCTTATTATGTTCCTTGCCACCGATTAAACGTCTTATCCTTCTTTATTTCACAGTAAGAATCCGTCTCTCGTGAGGGTGGATAAAAAGTTTAAAGAGCCACTATGTTCGTACCTTTAACTGCAGACAAATTTTCCTCCGAAGCAGACTATATGGATGTAACGGTGATACTACTGATGGCAGAGGTATGCGAGTAGTATGTTTTCTTCTTGTAAATTCGCTTGAAAAGGGAGATCTACTGCGGATTTGTGGACTCGCTTTGTAAAATTTACTTGGACTTGAGCAAAAGTCAATGAATATCCAGGAAAGTTCACGAAGACGCGTTCAAGAGAAGATGGATGTTCAGTTAATTAATTAAGATGCAATTAAGATGTAATTAAGATGCATATGACAATTTTGCTTTCCTGTCCAATTGTCCGTAACTGGTCAGTTGGCATTTTCCAATGAACAACTCCGCAGCGAAGGCCTTCTTCCTTTCACGAGTATAGTACGGGTATGGTGATGGGGAAGATGTGGTTGTACCAGTAGCCGGATGACACGAACAGGGGGTCGTATCACAGTAGCACGGCTCAGTTGCGAGTGCAATTCACTAACAGTCGGCATTGGGTGGCGAGATAAAAATATCCACATTGTCCCGTATTTCTCACCGAATGTAACCGAACAAGGGCTATAGAGAGGTTGTCTTGTCCACCTGAGCGGCGGTGATCATGTTCAGAAAAACCCATTCTCCATAGAAGTTGACTTCTAATCTAGCGTTCTTCTTTTACAATATGTACCAAAAGAAAAAAATCCATACAATGAAATATAACGTCGAAAATTCATAACTCTGGCTGGTGTAGTGGGATGATACCTAATCGTTCAGCTATAGCACCCTTTCGGTGCTTAACTGCCATGACACCAGAAGGAAGCATAAGGGATGGGATACTGACAGGCTGCCCAAGCCTAGACAGGGAGAGGCGAGAACCGGAGGTCGGGTTCGAACCACGGACCCTACGGTCAATAAATTCGCGCTCTAACCACTGAGCCATTTCGACCCTTCACAGTTCTTCAACCTTTTGTCGGTCGTCAGGCGTTCACTTGACATCTGAAAAGCTGGCATCATTGAAACATCCAAACACGGAATTCATTTTACACTTCCACGCCAGATAAGTATCGTTGAACTGGTCCCTGGGCTTACTGCTTTCAGTTTCATGGATACTAGGTTGACCTACACATCCAGTTTCTGCTTATGCATTTGCACCAGAATAGTGAGGCAGTTCGCCCGGATGTATGTGAGATCGACAAGAATTCCGGAGTCAGAATAAAGCACTAAAGTGGATATTACAGGGGGAAATGTGCAAAAAGGATGTACATTCTGTTAGTGATAGATACCGATCTTTTTGCTTCACGTAAAAGTACGAGAATGGTCCGAATATACGTCTCCAAAGTAGGAACGTAATAATCATGTGATCAAGTCACAAAAAGTTGGTTTTGTGCCAATATGGGCGATAAAATTTGTCAGATAGGAGACAAGTCCCGTAACCGAGGGAGCTGTGTCATAACATCCCTACGGGGCTCAGTGCTCTAGTGGATTATGTACCAGCCCAAATGCTATTGCGCAGAACCGCCTCACCCAGCTCTCCAGACCACCATGTCTGGACCCTTATGTTTAAATCAGCTCACTTTTTCAGATGCAGCCATCTACCAAAGTTACGGTGATTCAAGCTGTTGCAGTTTTGGTCACCGGAAAATGCCGCAAAAGGGAAGAAATCTTAAAGCTTTGCAAATAATTGCATAATCATTTAGTCCGGGAAACTGGGAACTTAAGCACTGATGCTCGACCGCCACTGACTACGCGATTCAACCATCTCTGCCAGTGCAGTTAACCATCGGTGAGTTGAGTGCGGGGGTTCCCATCCAGGGATGCGGCTGTTGTTCACTCGAAACAGTTTGCTGGTTAGTGCTTTCATACTTCATGGAAAGGTAACTATTCCTCACCTCTTGGTGGCTTCAAAACAGCACACGGCTGGAAGAAAACGACCCTGCGAGCCAGGTGGTCTGCTAGAATTCGAAGTAAACGTCCTAACCGCTGGAACCCATGAAGCGTGAGTAATTCATCTATCGTGGAGGACTTCATTCTTCCTAAAACCATTTGGGGTGCCTCGGCATTATCAATCCCATGTTCCCACCACACCCGACAAATGCTTTCGAAATACCGACTGTCAAACGCTGACAACTTTGGTACGTATGTACGCATAGTAGTCACGGTTCGCGTCATCGATTGCACTAACGCGGTGTACACTATGCCCTCAGCACACAAGTTAATGATGTCTCACGCCGGATTCGTGTTGACGGAGGACTGGTGTTGATGTCCCATTCAGGCCCGCCGGGTTCCTTCAGCGGTTATGTTCATCGAAGCGTTCAACCCATTGCACAAAAAGACTATTTTGTGAATGAATCGCCGTTCCGTTTTTCTCGCATATCGTTTCGCTGACATTTATCTTCCCTTGGCGGACTGATAAAATCAGCTGAAATAGGGCGCGACTGTTGCCTTCTCCATAGCCCTGACTTTCGCAATCCATCAGTCTTCCCTGTGATTCTTCAAGCTCCTGGTTATCCGGTGTTTTAGGGATCTGCGTGCGTCATCGCAGTCGGTCGATGCTGGTATGGTCTTCCAGGAAGCAATAAGAGCTGCTGATCTCGACGATATTCAGCGTTCATTTAGTCGAGTCGGATGGCTTCGACAAGCAGTTATAAAATCATAGCTTCTTTTTTTACCCGCTCCCATTAACACACAGCAATCTTCGTCACCCGCATGACTGTGCGTTTCTAGTACCTTTTTAGCCAGATCAGTTCGATACTCCCCAGCTAATGAACCCTTCTCGTAGCCAATGATTCACTTGGCTGCCGGTGACCGGTTTGACCCGAGAACACAGAAAGGCATAACTGTCTCACTCCCAGTACGTCTGGGCATAGCAGATGCCTTTTGAGCAGCACCAGATAATTTAGTTTTATAAGTATTTCGATCGTATTGAATAATGCGCCGGCGGTCACGGTCAACCATTGGGCGACCGGTTAGTGCGGAGTTTAGAGCCTACCTTTTCTAACCCGCCCTTCCTCGACGGAAGGTGGCACCGTTGCTTCCATAAAGATGGATATGCTGGAGGCCTGAAGGGAACACCTTACTGCCCTCACACTTCTAACACAGAGGACAGTACCACTTTATCTCAAGATCACCTCGTAAGACGAGTTCTTGCAGTACGGGGACTCGCTGTTCTTCGTCGAGCTGTTTGCTGTTGGTCTTCCCGACATGGTTGAACCTTGATGAATTGAGTTACAGGTAGCGTGGCCCGCAAGATCGTTGCGGCACTGAAGCCGATCACTACGACAAGGTGATAAATTAAGGTATGGCAAAGGTGGTTTGCACAGAAAGCCTCGAAGTCATACGAAATAAGGAGTCGTTCACAGGAAAACACTGGCTTACTGAGCTTTGGATTCCAATATTTATATTCCGCTTCACGTCTCTATAACTCTCTTCACTGACATTCCTCAGGGGACTGTGAACATGAGCTATGCGAACTTTGCAATGACATATCGTCCAGCTGAAGATGCCTTTCCTCAGTTAACCTGAATGTAAATCAGTCAGCAAGGCCGTTAGTCACGCAGATCAGTTTTACTTAACAATGACTTTTTGTTGCTTGTTTTGTTTGTCGCATTACAGGACCAGATGCAGTGTACCGTGTTCCATTAGTCCCACATTCTGAGTCAATTGTCTTCGGTTGCCGAAAACTGTAAATGACATATTTGGGATAAGATTATCCTCAAGGACAGCTACCGATCAAACTTGGAGCAGACGCTGTAGTGCAGATTTCACGGACATTTCAGTCATGTTCCAGTACAACATTTGTGTGGAGCTTTTGTCTGTGACTGCGCTCACACTCCATGCCATGAAATCATGTGTTTAGGAAGGCAAGCCAACTAGATAGCCCACTGACATGGTGGCGGGTAAGTATCAGCAGAACAACACATTATGTGAAGATCAATCAACAGACACATTCCACTACAGTGAAACCAACAACCCTTTGTGGACAGAAAACAAAGAGTGGATTTCCTACGGTGCAGGTTTTCCAATACGCACGCTTGAATAAGATTATGTAACCCGAAGGGTGACAGGTTTTCTTTTCGTTTATCCATCTCACATAGGGACGGCGTTGAAATTTACCGTCAATGCTCAGTTGAGAAAAAGAATAGTGCAGTGCGGTCACACGAGAATATTTAGAACTGTTACTTAAAAAGTAGGATCAGGACCATGTATTTGCTTTAGAACCTCTAGAATGGTTACCACTTTTGACTGATGCATGCAGCCTGTACGAAGTTAAAATGAAATAGTCTACTCGAAAGTCACTCGTTGCCAACGACCAAGTGGAGTTCCAAACAACATTTTACGGTCAGTTTGCAATCTGCACCACCCACTATTCACCGTACTGCAACAGAAAAACTAGTGCGGTCTGCATAGATACCTTACACTCACCAATATTGCGCCCATCTCTTGCCATTTTCGGAGAAAACGGGAGCTACGTCTCTCGCGATTTATAAACCGATCCATTGACCAAGACGGAATTCGAGAGACAGGAACCTATTTTTGAGCATGCGCCTATTCTGAACCAACTAACTTTGCTGTCGACAAGCAATACAGCTACCGTGGGTCTGACTTGGTACGCGAACATAAAGGAATATGATTGGTGAGTTCTAGTGGAAACGCAGTTCAAAAGTCCCTCATGAAAGAACTTTACCAAGCTGTCTAAAAATAGCTTTCCAGTTTGGTTGCATTCTAATCCACTCTGTTGCAATAAAATGAATAGAGAACAAGGCATCGTTGTACGTCTGCGTCAAGAGAAAGACTGCGAAAGTGGACAGCATAGCATTCATTACATTACAAGGCAACCTTGGAGCTACACTGCCGTTGTATGAAACATATATTCAAATATTCACTGAAATAGCTAGGAGAAATAATTAAGAAACAAACCTGGCAAGTTAGTCGAAGACTGGAGTGGAGGAGCGGAAGAATGAGGTCGACGTTTCGTACTATCCCCCACTGTAGGCTCGGGTTGGCTTCCGGTTGAAACTGGAACTGATGCTGCGGAATCCTGACCACTCGGTGAGGGAGAATGGCTACCAAATGGGTGTTCCCCTGTCACAGCCGTGCTCACCCAACTGTCTGGAACAATTGCATTAGTATCCAGGAGTGTGCCTCCAATAAAAAATGATGGTCCGGCACGAGACACCGAACCTTCATCATTGGACACAGAGCGTGTGATTGGTGGAACTGGGGGATGAGCGCCCAGGTCACTCTGCCGGGTTCGAATAAGGCCTAACGGTGGGCGCCCAGGAGAGTAATCACAAAGGCTTGAGGAACGTCCAGTGGCTGGTTAAAATAACGGTTAAAAACCATGCGGTAGGTCAGAGAAGAGATGAAAAGTATGTGCTGCGGGGAGTGATAAACAGGAAAAGCTTCATCTGAATCCAAACAGAAGCTTCGAAACATTCGTGACCCTAAGTTTAACGGCTTCCCATAGTCATACAAGAGGTCACGTAACTGATGCCACCTATCCCATCTTGTGAGGATCTATAAGAATGGAAGGTTTTGAGTGGCTTATTTTCTAGAGAACCGACAGCTCTTAGCAGTAATAGCGTCCGAGGATCGAACAAAACGCCAGTATTACAACTCCGCTCAGCGAACAGTTGGTTGGAACAAATTATACGTTCAAAAACAAGCGATCTTATTAGGACAAGAAGGATTTATGGATCAAAAATGTGTCAACACCGTTTATGGTCCACAGTACAGAAATACTGCTCTTCAAATAATGTTAACCTCTGCAAGATATTCGAGATGACTCATTCTTCGTTGGTGTCATTGAACGGTCAGAAAATAAAGCGCTCCCAGCCTGAAATACACCAACCAGTTTTCACAAACATCCACTGGCCACCACTTCACTAAAACTGATCTCTAGCCAGTCAACGAACGTGTGCGATTATAAGCGTTAAATCGGCGCATTCAATCCAGTCGCTTATAGTTCTAAGACAAGCAAAGCATGCATGACAAGCGCAACTTTGCTCAAGATAACTGCTTTTAGCATACCCATGCCATAGGTGAACTAAGAATCCACAAACTAATAGATACATTAGGAAACAAGCTATAGGATTGTGAAACAAGTGAAGTCCCTACCTACCTGACATAAAAATGTAACAATTTCTTTTTGATCCTTCAATTCACCCTTACATGGTGTAAATTGCTGACTGAATCACTGGCCTTGAAATATCGCATTCAATTCTTCAATTGAACAACTCAACAGCATATGAAGATGGTGGGCGTCGATTCAAGAAAACATGGTCTATGGAAAGCTGACATCAACCTACTCACAATAGTGCTAGCTGAGCTACGAAAATCCTCCCTTTTACCAATAAAAAAGGAAGAAGTTCGCAGCGCGATCGATCGGAAATCCGTGTCAAACGAATTCACCATTATGCAGATCGAAGTTTAACCCAATCCAAAACAGTGGAGTGAAAAGCAACACAAATTCAGATGTTCGGATTGTAGAAACACAACAACAGCATTCTGCGGATTGTTTGCGACTTACGCCTACAGACCTTGTATGACGTCGCGTCCAATAGAACATACGTGTTTGTTATCTGTCAGTGCTGCGGAGCGCTCTATATTATTATACAGATCAACAACCCGGCTACTACGCGCTGAGGACGTCGAAAGACTTTCAGTGCTTGACTAACGATGCCTTCGGGGCGTTGGCCGAGTCTGATGGGAACACCGGAACAGTATTGGTTCGCGGAAAAAATAACCAGCCCAAGAGAGATGAACTGAGCACACTGCATAGATTGTGCTGGCTTGGCCACGTGCTCCGTCGGTCGACCGACTTCCTCGAAGGGCTCTTTTCGCACGAACACGGGAAGGGCGGAAACGAACCAAGGAGGTCAATGACTTGGCAGCAAAGTGTGAAAGCCATTACAAGCAAACTCCTCTGTGTTGATCATTGCGGTCTCCTTGGTAGGGGGCCCCGATACGGGACAGATCAATGGTTGGAGACATTGTCAGATATGGCGCTCATTCATCCAAGCTATTGCCTTCACTGTATAGCTCTTCTTCTACGCTCTCCAATTAGGATTTCACTACCAACCCTGCATTTAAACATCAATTATATCAACTACCGCCTCGTGTTCAGCTACCCACCCCATTTCTCCATATCATCGGTGAACGAAACTGTGGCAGCGGAACCACAGTAAGCCAAGTACGCGGTTCTTACAGCTGATGATGATTCTGACCGGCAAGCGTATACCGTTGGTCCACCACATAGACAAAATTAGTACGTTTAGCTCAATACACATATAGAGAGATCAAATTTCTGAGTGAACTAAGAGGGAATACCGACAGTTATTCCTTGATCAAACACCTAATTGAATGAGACGCTTCCTGATATATCAAAAGAACAGCTTCATCCAAACTCTGATCAAGATAGCCGAGATAAATTGTAGCACCATAGAAGTGAGAAAGAGGAGGGAGAAATCATTCAACCATCGTATTCCAGAAAATGAATTGACAGTGCATGGTAATTTGTCCGCCGTTTCTGTTCAGGGTAAAACCAACAACGGCGGTCTGAAAATGTTTTCTCGAATGGTAACGAAATGCTAACATACAAACTGCCAAGTATGATAAACAAGTCAACTCATCAGTCCACGCGAGCTACCGATAATCCTCAACGGCGCCATCCAATACTTTCAAGAGAAACTTGAAAAACAACTCGCTAGCCGCATAAGTAGAAGAAACAACCAAACGCATAGTCATTCGCCTCGGTCAAGGATGCATCTGAACCCACAGAGTAAAGTTGTTGCACCAAAGAGTAATCCGAGTTGCACATTGCCGACTTCAAGACCAAAATCAAGGTTAAGAAAAGCAAAAAAACAACACGATGCACTGGAATCAGTAGCACCGAACAATCCGGGGAAAACTATGCACATGCAAGTTTAGTCACAAAGGCAGATAAAATACCTACCAAGTATGCGTTATTCAATACTCATCTACGTGAAAAGTTTGATCATCCCCATCATAATAGAAACCACCAAAACTCCACTGAGAAAGTACTACTTAAGTGGAAGAGATGCCTCAGTGATCAGAGCGGGAATTTGTTGAGCGGAAGGCCCGTGGTTCGAACTCGACCTCTCCAACTCAACTTCCTGTCTAGGCTTGGGCAACCATGCGGTATCCCAGCCCTCGTGCTTCCTTCGGGTGGCATGGCTGCTACGCACCGACAGTGTTACAGCTGAACGATTTATTGCAATACAGACTCCAAAAGACATTAATTACTAGCCACAGTTTCAAGAGAAGAACAATAAGGCTATATATTCAACTGCGAGAAAGTTAAAGTCTTGGTATGCAGAAAGAAGCGTGGTTCTCCATGAATTATTCGATCAAAAAAACACATGGAATCAGCCTGTCTACGTAATATTATGTGCAAAGGTCCAGCAAGCGAACCGGAATAATCAAGTTGAGTAATCAATAGGGTAAGCAAACGAAGAGACAGGAATCCCCCTGATCAATACCGTGGATTACTACTGTTGAGAGAAGGCAATCTACCATGCGGCCTACCAACTAGAGGAAAGCAAACAGTTCAGCGCCGCAGATTCATCATCTCAGATAAGGCATATGGGTCCACGTCAGAGGAGTTTAGAGTTGGATATTTTGCTCCCTTGTAAAGACCTACTCCACATCAGCTCCAGTACGATATCGTGGCAACAGACAAGTTAAACGGTCGTTTTTCGAAAACTCAGCTTCCTTAAAACATCAACATACTTAATCCGGCCGAATCCGGTTATGCGTACGAGCGGCTTCACGACAAAGTATTCTTATCGCATATTACTGCATGCTACATTTCTGATCACTCTCGTTCTGTCTGTAGGCACACCTTCTCAAGTTGTGGATGTTTTGAAGACACTATGTCAGAAAATCATGCCAGTTGGTGTTAGGGGTATAGACCTCTACTGGCTAGAAAGCAGTGGCATTAGCCAGGATAAGTTCTTTACATCCGGAATTACGCAAGCGTCCTATCCCAGGATTAATTTTTAACAACCAGGCTGGCGCCACCTACCGGCTACACTCACTCCTGAAGGGGAAATAACTTGCAGAGGCCAAAACACCCTTCAAGAGAAGCACAGTAACGACAATAATGAAATTCGCAATGAACCAACGATCAACATGAGAAAAATAGTAGCAGTGATTCCCCTGCGGCTTTCAGAATCATTTTGTGTACTTCACTTGGAAGAATGTTTTTAAGGCTGCGTTCACATTCAATTTCGGAGAAAGTACTACTCGAAAGTGAAGAATTGACCGAAACTAATCTTCCCCTCGAGCTTAGACGTCAACCGAAATCTTTCCTGCTGGACTTCCAACGGAAGCACTAATATCAACTAGTACAATATGAGAAAGCAAAACGAAAGAACGTTGATATGGATTAAAAAGTCATTCCCGAGAAAAATACGCTCCAAGTTAAAAGCCACATCCCATATGATCAAAGTATGGTGGTCGTTGGCTTGTTCTCTGAGCTGGGCAGTTAGATTGCAAACGCTTCATCACCAATCGAGGTGACATCATCAGTGCGTTATTAGGGAGCGTAGTAGTGCGTAGTGGTGGGTTAGTAGCTGTATTAGGCACAACTACTAACCCACCGCTACGCACTACTGTGCTCCCTAATAACGCACTGATGATGTCACCTCGATTGGTGATGAAGCGTTTGCAATCTAACTGCCCAGCTCAGAGAACAAGCCAACGACCACCATACTTTGATCATATGGGATGTGGCTTTTAACTGATCAAAGTATACCCAGAAAGCATCATTGGTAGATCGAGTTCCACAGACAGGCGAAAATGAGGCGAAAACGACAAGTCCTACCTCATTGTCAACGAAAGGTTATTCAACGATTGCATATTCTTGGGATGTGAACTGTGCTCAGGTCAATCGAGAAGCGGTTATGTACCATGTTAGCGGTGGTATTCTGATCAAACATTGATGACCATCAGCCACAGTAAGTAAGTAAAGGTACCCAACGTGGCATAAACAAAAACAACTAGTATGCTTCAACACGCCCACGCGGCGTGTTATTTTAACAGCTAACGCATACCAGAACATAAAGCGATGCGAACGCTACGGCAGACACATAAGAAAGTTCAGAATAACTGTTTGAGTCTAAATACACCAAATAACCAGTGGCAGAGGACACAGAAGTCCAGTTACACAAGGATCGGTTAGTCACAAATAAGAACGGACGGACGGTGCCTCGGCTGTCAGGTTGTACTAATTAACGAATCCTCAAGTGAAAGATTCTGAATTATGTTCATAGCAGGATATTTCAAAGAAAGATTTCGTCCAAACGCCTTCGACAGTGTCAACCGCTAAGAGTAATGTTTGATCAAGATAGTGTACGATCACCGCTAACCGAAGCCAGTTCCTACCTCTGTTCAAGCGAAGGTTCTCATACCTACCAAAGTAACCAGGCGTTCTACAACGCGTTATTTCTCCCGTGCCTTTTGCTTCGTACGTCCATACGGTGTCTGTTGTCGGATTTTTAAACCAGTTGTAAGAGTGCTGATAATATCGTGATTGGTTGTAACACGTACAGTGCAAAAATTCATGAAATTAGAAACCGGATTGAAATAACTTGTTATGAGGTCCCTTTTTCGTAATGTCTAATAACGTCGATATGTTACTCTTTCCTGCTTGTCGACCGTTTGTGATCACTTGCTGATGATGTTCGACCTTCAGGGTTTACGTAGATAAAAGAGCCCGAGTTCATCAAAAGTCTGGGTAGTGTTGCCACTACTCGCCTTCCAGGATGAGATGCGCGTTCGTCCCAAAGTGCCCGATTAGAGACGCCGCAAAATGTGCTGCTATCCGGATTGCCTGAATGAGTGCCTGGAGATATGTGCGCCAAGGAGAGATTCGGTTTGGCTAGCGCTAAGTCCCCCCCATCCATTGCATTCCTTTCTGCACAATAGGGCTTCGAAATAAATTATGGTTGTACGCCAGCGAAGCATCAGTGTTGGGCACGGATGTTATGCCGGCGATATTCATGATAATCATGATGATTTGTAACAAAATCAGTCAGAAAATAATGCTGAACGCCCAAAACCCTCAGCATCCATTTTCTCACCAGACAATATGCAGTGCGTGCGATATATGCAGAGATCCAAGTACAAACGCTTATCTACAATAATTAATACATACCAAAACCATGTGACTCTTTACATGGCCTGGTATCTCTCTAACCCCGAGTCACTGTGTAATGCGTTATTAGGCCACCGCTGATTTACCTTTATTGAATCACACTTCTGCTCTTTTACCAGAATTTGAAATCCTATAAATTCTTGTGTGCTGTAAAATCTGTCGGGATGTGTGGAGCTACCCTTCACTTGATTTGACTTACACCGTGGTAAGACAGCAACTTTTGAAGTGTGTAGAGTAACATTAAAGGACTTCTGTTCAAACTGTCCTGTGTCGAAGTCAACGGTTGGCTGTCTCAGTGGCTCTCGAGACTGAGAAACATGCTAGAAGGCGTTTTGACTCACACCTACGAACACCGTTGACAATAAACCCCATTTCTATGACGCTAAAGCTAAGAGGGAAGAAAACTAATCCTGTTGCCGACAAAATTTTCATGAGGTACAAATCGCTGTTAAACATAGTGAACAATTCGGAAGTTTCTAGCACCAGAAAGAAGTTGGTACAGAATATGAACATGATGGAACACCATAAGTAACATTCGATTGAGTGACACTTCGTGTCACTTCCACTGGAAAGCTGCTATCATCGTCATCATCATCATCGACAGCATGACATCAGTGTTCAACACCGATGCTTCACTGCCGTACAGCCATGATTTATTGGGAAAGCCTTTTGTTAAGAAAAGAATAAAGGTGGACGGCGAAAGGACTTAGTGCTAGCTTGCTACAATCCTTCCGAGGTGTCTAGATCCCCGGACATTCACTCAGGCAATCTGGATAGAAACTGAGATTCGTTGGCAGTCACAGTGTCTCCAACCAGGCACAGTGAGGATCACGCGGTCGCAATCCTGGAAAGCGAGTAGCACCGATAGCACCCAAGCGTTTCGTAATCGCCTTCATACCCCTATGCAAATTCAAAGGTTGGCCACCTCTCTGCTCACGCCACTCTGGTTAGGGCATGGAAAACTGCTCTCTTCGGCAAACGATGGTTTGGAATACGCAACATGTCCTAACCAATGCGGCTTCTGATGCTGGACAAATTCTTCAACAGAAGTACCCGTTGCACAACCGAAAACGCGCTTCCTAATGGCCTCATTACGAAGACGCCGACAAAAAACACGTGATCTATGGTTCTGGAAAAATGCTAACTCCGTTGCTAATTCAGCGAGTATTCTTCACGCGACAAACATCACCCAACGCAAGTGTCGCTAACCGTCAAAATCATTGATGCGAAAAATGCTGGATTCGAATCTCACTCCCTTGTGTTTGACAACGCACTTTGTTATGGACGGAACACTAAAATCTCATCGACTGATACATTTTAGCAGCACATGTGAAGTTTTGCAGATAGCGGCTTAAAAATCGTGCCATTCCGGGGTGCGCTACAAAGAAGCATTCAATGTGGGCTACACGCATGCAGGGTTTTTGAGGGAAGGTCATTGTGTATTGTTTCCAGTTTTTGGGTCACGCAACTCTGGGTCCCGATTATCAAACCAGTATAGAAGCATGTACCAGGTGAGCTAGCGAATGCACGGTCTCTCTCAGCGATCTCCGTAGGTTAACCCAGAAAATAAAGAGATCACTGAAACACACTCCCACTACACACCTATTACATTTATTCCGCGAACAGTGGATAGAATTTGATGTTTTGCCCTTCAGCCCCAGTGAAGACAAAACTTACCTTCCAGAAGTAAATCAGCAAGTGGAGCGGACACTTGAAAAAGAACACGGTTTTGCGACCAAAATTAAGTTGGCTCATTTGAGGCTAACTTGAATCTCTTGTTTGTGATATTCTTCAACTAGGTCTAATTGGTGAGTACCAAGAAGAATGAGAACCATATTGACCTGTCCAAGGTTTTCATCAACCTTACGAGTAGTAAAAGTAGTATTGGAAATCGCAATCTTGTTCTTTAGTGTGTCATTGTCCACATTAACTAATTCACATACCTAACAGTGTGCGAACCATCTCGATTGTGTAGTGGTTTTCTGCAATTGGATTGTGTCTCCCAGTGTCTCAAAGCGTTGCTCCAACGTACCATGGTTACTGCATAGGAGCGACGTATCGCACATGAACAACTGGTCATTTCCTGTAGAGGGGTTTAGCCGTTTGCAAAAAATGTCTCATTGGTTTTAAGCACAATCTTGGTTTACTTTGTGGCGTTGAATGCCAGCTATCAGGATGTGGTCTACACGGGTCGGTCTAGTGGAACGATTCGGTTCAAGATACCATGACTCGGACAGTACTTGTACGAAGGTCCTTATCAAGCTATAGATTTCAAATAAGCATCCTTATTCTCAAACAAGGATTATTCACTGTTGATTAACTAGAGAGGTTATGCTTGCTTTTTTTAAAACGCCCTTCCCGCGTTGATTTACTATGGCTTTTACCGGACATAAGGTAACCGAGAGATGGGTACCCACTAATCAGGAAAAATCTAGTGGCCTGGGGTGAGACGTAATGGAAGTGGGAAATTAAATTTGCCCGGAAGACTTCGTTCCGAAATGAGGACAAAGTCTAACACCAACGCACACACTGGTACCACTGCGTACTGACGAAATGCATGCATTTCTCACCTGATATCATTTGGGTGGCTTGCATTTCACCGGTTATATCTTCGTCTTCCATCAGGATAGGTGCAGCTCCAAGAGCTTCACTGGTTTTGGTTGCCGTCGAGTGTTTTCGGGACACCGAAGCACTTGGTACGGTGGATGTGCCAGATGAACAGGCTTGACTGGGAACAACACCACTTTCAACGCGTCCAAGCCAACTACCTGACCCTCCAGTTCCATTGGTCGCAGTGGCACTACAAGCGACTAATGAGTCGTCATCCTCATCCTGATAGGAAGCCCAATTCCAACGACACCCAAACAGAGGATAAAATCCATTCCTAGGAAGGCACATGTGAGAAAAGGAGATGGCACGTGGAAAGAAAATCGATCAAATTTGGATACGGACGCGAGGTTATTTGTTACCTGAACCTGACTCACTTCACATCTTCCAGATATTTGGAAGTCAGAGTGAAATTCGAACGGAAATCTTTCCATGAACGAGACTTGACAATATTGTCGTGAGGAAAGTGCACCTCCACAATCACGGTCTCGTCTTCGTAATGACTGACATACTCTTTGAGCAAAGAAGCGAAACCAGTTTGCTCAGTGGCAGATCCTTCTTCGTTGGTGACCGACCGTACTATAAAATGGAAACCAGGTTGAGGGATAAGAATTTAATGATGCAAAGAAATTCACTAAACGGAAAATGACCATGCTTCAAGGGCCCGATGGCAAAGATGCTCAAAGCAAACTCCAAACGAAGAGTTTGCGTGCAGAAATATTTCTGATTCCTAAGCAGCTGCAACTCCGATACCAAATGAGGACGAACTAGAAGACCTTTTCACCTGGCAGGAAAGAACCAAGGGGTGGCAACGAAGCACGCGACCTTGGCTAGCAAACTCAATGGCGTTGGTGGCTATGATCTCCCTATCAAACTCGACACAAGATATAGAGTAGACGAAGGGGTAACAGACATCAGCTAACTGATCCAGCGATATCCCTGTCCCATTCAGGCTGAATGACCACCCCAACCAACACCACACCATAACAAAAAAACCGATTCAGGACTGAAAAAAACTGAGTCAGTCCAGACTTATTTCAAAAACGTCTACAGTCGACTGCTTTGGTCAGGACAATTGGACGTCATACCACCAGCCTTCCTATCGTCGGTGTAGAAACCCCAGCAGCTAGAACTATCTATTGACTAACAACCTGGAGTTACTGTGATAGGCTTGTATGGAAACAAAATAAGCGTGATGTGTCGAGGTTACGGAAATGAGGTAGTCAGTATAGTGCCGTTTCAGCAAATAATGAACCATTAGTAATTCTCAGATCGGTCCCGGTGGTAATGAAAAGCTTGATTTCGAGGTCAGCAATTGGGAGTTACTCGAAGTACACACCAACTTCAACTATCAACGAGAGTAGACATGGAACGGACTGTGTTCCTGCAATAATTCTTGTGTGGTTGCTGTAAAGCAAGTAAAAGCAAGGTAGGTAGATATAATTGTAGTACACGAACGAAAGTTCCCAACAAATACCATCAAGTCTTCAAGTGTACACGTGCAGCTACAGAAGCCTACCGCGCAAAGATGCATTCAGCGATCTTCACTTTTGAAACGATGACATCGGAGATAAATACCCAAAACAACAACCAAATTAGAAGTGAAATTGGAAATAAGTATGGAATGAGACATGCAGAAATCGTAAGAATCTGAGGTCCTTGGTGGATAGACATTTTCTGAACAACAAAACTCACAAGCTCCCACGATCACTTTGGCCGACAATAGCTTCAAAATGGGAACTTCGGTGACAGCCGGATGGTGAATAAGACGCTTAACACGATTTCCCATAGCTGGGTTTGGATCCAGGCAGCTTTCAATGAAGCTCCGTTGATCGCTGTTTTCCAAACGAGCCTGCATTTGTTGGCACAATTCTGCCGGAAGCAAAGTCTGCGGGAATTCCGTGGGTGTCCAAACGGCGATCTAAACAAGGAGACCGGAGTTTGTAAGCTTCATATGGAATACAGAAATAACTTACCTCCAGGGCGACGACACCAAGCGCATACACATCAGCCGACTGGGATTTTTGATCCAATGGACCTCCAAGTGAAACTAAACTGGCATTATTAAGTAATGGGACAATTACATGGTCCAACGCGAAGATTTCCAGAATTCTGATAGTAAATGGTTTCTTTGGTCAAATTGCCGTGCGGAACGCCGAGACGGTGAAGGAACATGAGCACAGAGAGAAGTTGACCGACATGCCGTTTCCACGACTGACAACACCGAGAATAAAAAGATCATAACAACGTACCCGATTGTTCTTTGGAGAGTTGCATAAAAATTGTTTTAATGTGCACTCGTCTAGTCGCTCTGTAATGAAAACAAGCTTTCGCGACCCATCATCGGATTTCGCCACCCAGGCATCCAGGTAACGGGCCAGAAATGGGTGGGAATTCCGCTTCAATCGCTTCATTATGGACAGGTACCTATTCTGCAGGAGTAGAACCACCAATAAAAATAAATTGGCAAAGAAACGAACCTCTTTCTCACTCTTTTTCTCCGATAGAATGCATTCATTCCATATCACTTCTTTGCCAGACTTGGGCTCGATCGCAACAAACGCACTATCGACGCCCTGAATCTGGATGGGGAAACGCTTGTTTCGTTTATGAAAGCGGCTGTTATGTGATTTTTCCACAATCTTGTCCTCCTCCTCTTCCTCTTCCTCCTCTTCATCTTCGTCCTTGCGGTCGCTTGTGTTCTGCGCCGAAGTGCTCTCAGCTGCGCTGGACACTGACTGAGGTCCTGGCGCGTCTTGCGGTGAACTTATACTATCCTGTTCTGTTATCTTGCCTTCAGATTCCATGACGCCAAACGCGATAGATGCGGCTATTCTACGAATTCATCTGCTGTGCACAGTAGAAATCAGCAGTAGCAACTCTGGAAAGAAAATATTTCGAACATGGATTAGGCTTAGTGAATGGAGTGGAGCTTCGCTACCCGCGGCTAAAAGCGCTATTGGATGAAATGACCAAAGACATCCAGTTTTTAGCACAAGGCTAAATCATTATAAAGAAAGGTAGCAGGTCCCAAATTATCCGGACCAGAATCTCGACAATATACTGCAACCAAGTCAGGCATCCCACTGAAGGCGAGCAAAAGGATAAGGCTATGGATGGAAAAATAGTAATTTACGCATACCTTTGATGCAATCTTTGTTCGCAACTAAAAATGCCGAATATACAGTAGGTATGGACAGGTCACTTAAGGGGGAGAGGAATACTATCGCGATTGTCAAGGCCTGCGATTCGTAACGAGACTTCTCTCATCCTGTTCCAGAATTTACGTAGCCACCTAAGTAAAATTTATCTACCATCCACGGGTGTCCGCCCGCTAGAATGTCCAAATTTACAGTGATATGCGCAACAACAAAATATGAGCCAAGAGCTTGGTGAAAAAAACCTCACAGGATTTGCAATCACATTTAGAAGAATGATGCTCCGACAAACTCAAGAAAGATTAATGAGATCCAACTGTCTAAATCGTTGTAGTTCATGGTTGTACGTGGGCTGGGATACCGCCAGGGAGCCCACACCTAGACAGGAGGACGATTAGGGTCCTCATCCAAAGCCTTTGGCTCGAAAGCCTAACGGCGAGGCAGCGGTGTTCGGCTGGAAATGCAAGTACATTACCATTTTTTACGGAACAGGTCGCCATACATGTTCCAATCCCCAACCTGGAGGGCCAGGAGACTGTGTTCGTCGGTCCTCTACCCATGGATCAACCTGGTATGCGGGACTCTGTGAACATCGTGCGGACACTCCACAGTATAGCTCAATGGGTCGCCGAGGTACACAAACCGCCACACCACGGTAAGGTCCAGTCTCTTCGTGACGGGTCTTTGTTTAGAGGAAAGTGAAAGAAACTTGAAAGAAACCATGAACTGCACATACACAAATACACTTCTTCGTGAAGGTCTTTGTTTAGAGGAAACTGAAAGAAACTTGAAAGAAACCATGAACTGCACATACACAAATACACTCATGCAACATCGGGCGTCGCGTGGTGACATCAGCCGAGTCGCCTTACTTGCTGCATACAGCAGGGCGGGTAAGCGAAAACATGCTACTGCTGACGCCTCCCTTCTTACACTTTCACGTTTTCCTTCTTTCACCCTCCCCCACCCACATTCGAATACTTTCTCCGCAGGTCCCAGCTCTAGGGCTGACCGTGTTGCTCGCCCTGCATCACACTCAGCTGCAGCTTCTGCACGTCCGAGTTCAGTT
>NW_008751716.1:1702612-1707805 GCF_000715545.1 Opisthorchis viverrini | reverse complement strand
TGTCTGATTGAGCGGTTGGAGGTGTAGGCACCTCAGTATGCTTGACATAGGCCAGCACTAGGTCCCCTCCCTCACCCACTCTTTTTCTCTTCCCTTCACTGTAGGGCTTTTAATACAATTATATATATATATATATATAACTAGGCAAACCTTATGGTTGCCACCTTATGGGTGGCAGTGAAACATCAGTGGCAACACTGATGTTGCTGTCCTTGATGATGATGATGAACTGTCTAAATCGAATCAATCAAAGCCCATCAAAATTACCGAATAGGTTAGCACAAGATGGAACATGGCTGAGATCCACTTAGGCTGCCAGAAAGTAAATTTATGACACCGGTCCCCGTGGTTGACACAATTCAATTCATTTTACCCTAATTCATCAGCTATAAACCATGCGCCACGGGTAAATAGGTTCCAGTTGCTACAGTAAAGGCCGTCGGAACGCGTGACAGCAGGGGGAAAACCCCAAGCTTAAACATTTTTGACATAACCACTTAGTCCGGAAAACTGGGAACTTAAGCAATGATGCATGACTGCCACCGACTACGCGATTCAGCCATCTCTGCCAGTGCAATTAACCATCGGTAAGTTGTGTGCGGGGGTTCCCATCCAGGAATGCGCCCCGACACAGTTTGCTGGTTAGTGCTTTCATACTTCATGGAAAGGTAACTGCTCCTCACCTCTCGGTTGCTTCAAATCAGCACAGGGCTGGACGAAAACGACTCTGCGAACCAGGTGGTCTTCTAGCATGCAGAGTACACGTCCTAACCGCCGGAACTCACGAAGCGTGAGTAATTAATATACCGTGGGGGACTTCATTCTCACTAAAATCATCTGGGCTGCCTCGGCATTATCAAGCCCATATTCCCAACACACCTGACCAATGCTCACGAGACACCGACTGTCAGACGCTAACAACTTTCGTATGTTCTCTACGCAGTTTTGACCCACAAGGCATCGTCGATCGCACTACCGCGGTTCAAATTCTGCCCTTCAGACATGAACTGATGTTAACTCTCCACAATGTGTCCAAAGGTTCTTAAAAGTTACCCCGACTTTCCCAATTTGCGAGGCAATCTAATCTCCAGCCAGTGTACCAGAACTTATACAGCTGTCCAGGTGAAAAAGCGTTCAGCTGTAACACCCCTGCAGTGCTAAGCTGCCATGCACCTCGAAAGAGGTGCAAGGGCTGGGATACTGCCAGGTTGCCCAAGCCTAGACGGAGGAAGTCGAGATGCAGAAGTCGGGTTCGAACCACGGACCTTCGCGCTCTAACCGCTGAGACATCTCGTCCCCAGGTAAACAAATTTATCTACCACGTTGATCGACTCATCCGCAAGCAGGAGGTTTCGGTTTACTCTCACCCAGTCTTCTAGCAGCACTTAAACTTCACTCCACATCACACCGATTAGTGTTGTTGGATTGGTCATCAGGGATTCTGCGCCTTCTTTGAAGAAGGTTAGATACACACCGTCCGGTCCTAGTGCCTTCCCACGTTTCAGTACGGATATTTCGTACTTTATTTTTTCTTCCAAGGGGCGATTGAGGCTTGCACTTCATTCACCCGCATACAATATCCCTAGTCTGTGTTCCAGGAGGCCAACTGAACTGCTCTTCGAAGTGTTCGGCCCACCTTTTCAGTCGACGTATCTGGAAGTGAATTAATGAGCCATCTTTTTCACTTATCGTTTCGTTGACCGTTGCTTCCCGTATCAGTTAATATTGGGTACGGCCGTTTGCCGTAGCAAAATCCTTCTCGACCTCTCGGTCACGTAACTGACAGTCAAATGACCCAGCAACATTTGCTTGTATAGTGGGAGGGGATTGGGAAGGGACGTCGGTGAACAAACCACTGTGCTCGCAAATGATACCTCCCGGTTGCCCCGGTCGAGGAAAGGGCTTCGGTTGAGGTGCCCCAACTTTAGCCCTTGAGTCAAAAGTCTAGTGCACAAGGCAGTGATAGGATGTAGTGTTTTGTTCGGGAGTCCTGTCCCTAGCCACTGACACGAAAATCCAACACGCGGGACAGTGCGCAGTAGGGTTTTCCTTATGGACCCTTCCCGAAGCCGATGACTCAGTTGTGTGACCGGCTCAGCAACAAGGAGTCGGCCTCACCCAAAGGCAATCAATCAATCAGTCAATCAATTTATCAGCCATAAACCGTGTGCCATGGGTACATTGGTTCCAGGCGCTATAGTTTCGATCACCGGAAAACGGGAGGCGAACGCATGTTCAGTTTGAGTAGCTACGTATTGAAGGCGATAGTGTTGGTGCACGAGCTCAATTGACTGCACGATTACGCCATTTCCGTCAATGTCAGTAACCAATAGAGAGTTGAGTTTCGGGGTCCCCATCCAGGAAGGCGGCATTTGCTCTGTTTCCCAGTTTACTAGTTGGTTTTCGTACTTCGTTGTCAGGTCATACACCGTCCACCTCTCGGTCGCTTCCACTCAGTACCGGGCTGAGTGGGGTACATGTCCCAACCAGCGCAAACCATGAAGCGTGATTAATTCATTTATCGCAGAAGAGTTCTTTTTTCCTAAGACCATCTGATGTGCCTCAGCATTACTAATTCGGTGTTCCCACCAGACCCGGCCGATGCTGCGGAGACACCGATGGCTAAATACTGACATCCTCCGTATGTCCTCTGCGCGTAGGGGTCACGTTTCTGATCTGTAAAGCAGTACGGATCTCACCACCGCAGTGTAAACTCTTCCCTTGACAGACAAGTTCACGTCACGTCGGCCACATAGGTGTTGGAGGTTGGAAAAAGCTGTCCTGGCCTTTGTGATTTGAGAGATAACCGCATCTCCAGCCAATCCACCGGAACCTATAAAACTGTCCAGATAAAAAAATTTATCTACCACGTCGATTGGCTCACTTGCAAGCATGAGCTTTGGGTTTGATTTCACCCAGTCTTGTAGCAGCACTTCACACTTTGAAGATGTGAAGTACACGCCAAACAGTGCGGTAGAGCTATTTACGTTATTTCAAATCTTCTGCATTTGAGAAGGATCTGAACCAGGGACAGCAATATCGTCTGCATACCCAATGTCTGTGAGGGAGAGTCCCGGGAGCATTCCGAATCCCGAGTTTTCAGAGGCAGGCAGGGAGGTTTCGGCCAGCATGTCAATAACAAAGTTGAAGAGGAAATAGGAAAGAGGACAGCCCTAGCTTATACCACTGGATGTGAACACAAGCGAGGACTTCCCGTATACTCGTACACGCCCACAGGAGTTCGCCTACAGTGCCCTCATAAGGGAAACTTGGGACACCGTTGATCGACAAAATCAAAAACAGTTTTAAAATCCAGAAAATCAACGTGGGACATCTAAAGGAGTGGCACACGCCCACATCGCCTACAGTGCCCTCATAAGGGAAACTTGGGACACCGTTGATCGACAAAATCAAAAACAGTTTTAAAATCCAGAAAATCAACGTGGGACATCTAAAGGAGTGGCGCTGTTGAAGAATTTGTCTTAAGGTAAAGGTCGATACATCCTCGACTAGGGCGAAACCCAGCCTGATTCTCACAAATCTCTCTCTCAATTATCCATCGACCTGCGCAAAATAATGCCAGAGAGCACCTTAGATGCGACGGGTACCACGCTGATACCACAGTAGTTTCCACATTATGTTCTTGTGCCTTTTTTGAATGACGGTCGGGATGACGGTCGAGGAGCTCCACTCGGCTAGTATTCTGTTCTCGTTCCAAATCTTCTGAAATATGGTTGTCGGACTGTTCACCAGGACCTCCCCACCTTCTTTGAAGAGCGCGAGATGCAGACCATCCGAGCCAGGTGCCTTGTCGCGCTTCAGGATTGAAATCTCACGCTGGATTTCGGTTGCTGATGGTGGGTTGCTGTCAATGTTCCATTCAGGCCCGCTTGGTTCTTCCAGCTGTTGTGTTGAACGAGACCAAGTGATCTGCTCTTGGAAGTGCGCAGCCCACCGCTCAAGACGACGACTGGGGGAGTGAATGGCTGTTCCGTCTTTTACGCACATTGTCTCACTGATACCTGTCTTCTTTTGACACGCTGATCGGGTCAGTTGAAACAGAGTACGGCTGTTACCTGCAGCGAAAGCTTTCTCCATCTCCTAGGCCTTCGAAACCCATCAGCGTTCTCTGTCATTCTTTAAGATCCTGATTATCCCGTGTTTGATTGACCTGCATCCGCCACCATAGTCGCTAGTTGTTGGCATGGCCTTTCTGGCAGCAATAAGAACTGCTGAGCTCGAAGATATTCAGTGTTCATTGGATCGAGTCAGATGGGTTGGACAAAAGTTCTGAAAGCTGGCAGTATTGCTTCTTTAACTCGCTCCTATTCATCCTCCAAGCAACCTTCGTCGTCCTGATGACTGTGCGTTCCTCGTAGCTTTCTAGCCAGATCAGCTTGATAGTCTTCAGCTATTGAAACTTGTCGAATATGATGAACGGAGCTGCTCCCTTCCGGCACGCATAGTGCCGGCGGAAAGCGAAGTGGGGAATGAGCACGATGGCGTAATCAGAGTCAAGTTGCGCACCCCAGAAGGAACGACAATCCTTCAATGAGGCACACGGGCAACTGTTTGCTGGGATTCAGTCTAGCAAGGCACTTTCAGCCTTGGGGCTGAGTGTAACTCCCACACCGTGGATACCACGGAACAGGAACACCGGATGTCCGAAGAGTGAAATGTGGAACATCTGGGCTCGTTCTAAGCGGCTTGAGGAGCACAACCGAAGTGGGGTCTTGTATGTGTTTTTCGGAGGCACAATATACATCGATAGAGACGGAAAGTAAGGTTTCAGCATGAGTGCCTGTTGCCCAATTTGACATAGAGTACGGACATTAAAAGCTGCAACGTGGATCAAATCGTTTGAGGTTAGTAGGTGATTATTTTGGTTTATTCTTCTCCGCGGTGGTTGAGACCCGGAACAGTGGCTAGGGGATCGGCAGATGGGCTAAATGCATTGCACTGTACGATGGGTTGGGAGGCAATGAGGGGAAGGCCGGTGGGCGAAGAGCTGTAAGGACTTCCCGGTTGTCCAGGCCAAAGAAGGGGAGTTTAGTTGAGGTACCCCACCTTGAGCCTTTGACTCAAAAGTCTGACCTACAAGGCAGTGGGAGGATGTAGGGTTTTGATCATCATCATCATCATCATCATCATCATCATCATCATCATCATCATCATCATCATCATCATCATCAC
>NW_008751716.1:1650519-1698985 GCF_000715545.1 Opisthorchis viverrini | reverse complement strand
CTGGAGGGGAAGGAGACTGTGTTCGTCAGACCTCTAACCATTGACCAACCTGGTATGAGAGACTCTGTGAGTGTCGCGGAACACTCTCCAGTGTAGTTCAATGGATCGCTGAGGTGCGCAAACCGCCACACCACGGTAAGGTCCAGTCTCTTCGTGACGGTAGGGTTTTGATCGGGGGCCCTTTCCATAGCCTCTGACTCAGAAGTCTGGACCGCGAGACAGCGGTTGTTAGGATTTTCTTGGGGGACGATTCTCGGAGCTGATGACTCAATAATCTGACCTACTTGGCTGTAAGGGGCTGGCCTGGCCCGAGAGCGCATGGAGTAGGGCATTATTGTCTCACTTCTGATGCGGCTGCGCACAACAGGCGCTTTTTGAGCACCACCGGGCTCTTTGGTTTCGACAGTATTTCGACCGTAGCGGATAATACGCCAGCGGTCACGGTCAACCGTTGGGTGATCAGAGTGTGAGGTTTTGGGGCCGAACTTTTCTAACCCGTTCTTCCTCGAGGGAGGGCAGCATCACTGCTTACATCAATATGGACATGCTGGTCGCCTGAGGGAAACACCTTACTGCCTTCACATTCCTATCGCAGCAGACATTATGACTTTACTTATTCGTAATACGATTACTCGCAAAACAGGGACTCGCTGTTCTTTATTACAGCACAGAAGCCTGACCACCACGAGAGGGTGACAGCTTTAGGTCGGGTAACTCGAGGGTAAGATGGTTTAGTGGTCAGAGCGCGAACTTACTGAACGGAAGATTGTTGGTTCGAACATGACCTCTGCCTCTTGACTTCCCCTGTCTACACATGAGCAAACTTGCAGTATCCCAGCTCTGGTGCTTTTTTTGGGTGGCATGGCAGCTAGACACCGTGAGGGTATTACAGCTGGACGACTAATCCGGGGGCGCGGGGAGTAAGGCACTACAGTCCTAATTCTGTCACAGCTACGCACGAGACGATCGTCGAACACCTGGAGATGTCTCAATTTCTCTGCCCGAACAGGCCAAGTCTCGCAGCCACACAACTAAACAGCCCATACTGTAGCCTGATACACACGCCTCTTGAGATTCGGGGACACACAACTAACAGCCCATACAGAAGCCAGATACACACGCCTCTTGAGATTCGGGGACGACGTAGGTGTCTCATATTGGTGAACGTGACTTGAGCCTTGGAGTTTCATTCATTGATCCCATATGTCCCACTGTAATCGGAATATAACTTTCAAGGTACCCATACGTCCGACAACTCTGAGGACAACTCCTGGGATGGTGTTTTGGATGGCGGCGTGTTTAACGACTGTATTCTTAGGAACGCGTCCTTCCAATAGGTGGATGCACTTCAAACGACGTATTGACTTTGACCAGTTCATCCAAAGACAACTGCGATTTCCTATACTCCTCGAAGACAAGCCCTCTTATTGTGTTCGGGCTACCGTGATGTGATTCTCATGAGCACCGGCGGAATGCAAACAGGATGCGAAGTATTCTTCACCAGCTCTGTTTGAGACTGAGCCTTACCGTCATCATCAACCACAACCGGAGTCTCACATGAAAGTTTACTGTTACACTGATGAGCTGTGTGCCACGAGTGTTTTTTTTACTGGTGGACATTTGATCCCACCTATTTTTGCCTCCAATAGTTCTCATCCTTGGAACCGGTGACAGATTTACCTCATCCGACTGTGCCGACACATTAGTGGCATCACTGGCATTTACATCCACGGGGGACCGTGAGAGCAGCGTTGAACTTTTTCAGCTACGTATACTTTTTGCCCAGAAGTCGCACAGTGTCTCCCACTGCTTCTATATCTGTTTTCAGTGATACAATCCCGTCTGTCTCAACGACCCAGTCTCCGTCCAGTGGATGGCTTTCCATGTATTCGATATGTATCCCTGACCTAACAGTGTTCGTTGACCGTTTATTCGCGTTGAACTAAGCTGATGGTGAAATGTCCCCCACATGCATCACTCCAACAAGCCTGCTAAGAGGTCCCTTAATAATGGATGTGTAGTTCTCCTGAAGCACCTTATAGTGAGTACAGGTTCCAAGAGCACGCAAGTAGATTCCTGATGGATGTAACGTTTGATGGCACCAGTTTTTAAGTGATAAAGCGGGGCTGACACGTCTCACCGTCGTGCCCCACTTCCAAATTACCTGGAACTGAACCTAATCGGATGGCCAAAATAGGCGTGGTAGCCACCAGACTCACCGATAAGAGACGGGGCAATCACCGTACGAGTTCGAAATTTATGTGACAGCCTCAAAAGGTGGGTTTGCTTCACCCCATGCGATGGTGTGCCGCTATTCATGTGGGGTCAGTTGGAACCTTGGCTTTTCATAATTCGAGGTCTCGCTACCTTGCAGCAAGGTAGCAGAGTTGACCAGTCAAATCAGGTGCTACTCGTCACCCGTTGTGCCGGTTGTTGTGTTTTGTATACTTCTTTTGCTTCCATTATAACATTACGCATTTTGTCAGTTGCATAGCCGTTTTTTGTTTGAATACGAAGAACTATTAAAACGCGCACTTGTACAAGTTCACGCAATACAAACGTGGTCACGTGCTGCGACCCTCCCTATTTCGCTCGCGCCTACAGTGGTCATTCGCGAGTCTCATGAGCTACCTATGGTATCACAGCATTTCAGAATATCCTCGGAATCTATAGGTGAGAACAGTTCACAAGACGACCATGATTGGATTATTGTCTATTCGCTGGCCTGGGCCAACGACGAACTATTTTAAAGAGAACAATTCTTAGTGAGTCCATTTCATCTGACTTCTTCATTATTGTATACTCAGTCTAGCGTTATTATTTTATTTCTCTGTCATACACTACTGGTAAATTCCACTAAAAAAACTTGATGAATTCGAGTCTTTTTGGATATTTTTCAATTTTTCTCTCCCCATTACAATTTATCTGTCGGTGTGCGACAAACGTCCCTTGAACATGCTAGCTTCCCTCAGTCAAGGGAATTAGTGCCCCAACTTCATCCACAGGTATTCGAGACATTATGCCTGATTCCCATTTTGCTGACATACTTATAGATCTTCCAACCCTTACTCATCCATGCCAGTACACCCAACCGGCCACTCGTTCCGTCGTCCACTACATCCAGACGAGAGGTCCACCTATCAATACCAATCGCCGTCGGCTTCGTCCAGATAAGCAACATATCGCGAAACACGAGTTCGAACACATACTTGAACTCGGCATCAATTAAAGAAGATTGGGCACCTTGTGGAGATTACCGTTTTCCCAATAACGCCACTATCCTAGAAAGGCATCCCATCCCACATATCCACGATTTCGCAAGTACCTTATGCCACAAACATTCTCTCCACACCCGACCTCGTACGTGCATACTCCCATATACATGTAGCCCCATATAATATCCTTAAAACTGCTGTCGCAAGATTGTTTGGTCTTTTAGAGTTCACGTGTATGCCTTTTGGTCTTTGAAATGTAGCTCAAACGTTTCAACGTCTCCTAGACGAAGTTTTACGTGGTTTGCATTTTGTGTATGCTTATCTAGACGATGCTTTGATCGCTACCATCTCCCTAACTGAGCATACAGATCATCTCATGGTAGTATTTCAGCGTCTTTCTACCTACAACATACGTTTGAACATTGAAAATGCTCTTTTAGTGTTATTATATTAGATTTTCTTCTTCGTCAGCCTGCGAGCTCGCGTTCAATTAGCTCTCGGACGATCTTGATTACAGGTTACAACGAGATGCTGTGCACCAGCAATCTGCTTTTGAGGTGTAAGGCCGGGTTGGAACGATGGCGACAAACTGCGAATATGAGGGCAGGCTGGGTTATTTGTGCGCCAAGATTCTAAAATACGCTACATCAAAAGAGCAATTCAACGGAAAGGAAGATTCTACTCCGGGAGGAGTTTCAAGGCTTTTTGCATTGGCGGATGTGCAGATGGGATGGCCCGAGGGAAGAGGGTGTGAGATGGGGTGGCAGGAGAAGACTACTGGTTAGCCAATAAACTTAGTGCGCTACCACATATCGGTTCGCGGAAAGCCCTGAAAAGAAAGTAACATCAGAAGCAGTTATGCGGGATGTGTTGTAGCGTGTCAAACGTACCGGGCGAGCCGGCACAAAAGCAACGGGAGCAAATGTTCTCCGTGCACTGTATAGGGCATTTTTGAGGAAGTAGCCGACAGGCCGCCTAATTAAATGAATGGCATAGATCGTGTGTGGCTATATTGCTAAAAACTGTCCCCGTGGTAGGCTCATCTGAGATAAGTAAAGCTAGTCATGTAGCTTGCCGTATGTGGGTTTTTCTCACAGGCCGTCTTCAAAGACCAGTCTCATGGATCGCAAGAGTGAAAACACTTCATTTTTGAAATCTTTCGCTCTGCTAATTTCCTTAGCATACTGAGTTATTGAAACTTCATGGCCCATGTGAAGGTCGGTTCTTACCTTGCGCCCGACAAACCACTGTGCAGTGTCCAGGTCAGTACCCAGGCACCATTTCTGGTCCGCAGTCACCGTAAATCTTCTGTTCTACGTCCATGGACATTGCACCAGCTGAACACACGATTCGTACGTTAAGAGTGATTTCATCAAGTTGCGCTCAGGGGTACTTGTAGCGAGAATGCTAGCAATTTTAATCGTGCTCGTTTCCGCTGGCCGCCATTTGGACGAACGGCTCCTGACTGACAAAAATGTAGAACACTGGGCTCTTCGGGACAATGGCATAACCTCAGAAATATATAAAAAGTTTTCAACATCTCTGTTCACAAAAGTCTACAAACTATAAAGAAGTCATGAGACGGACTGTCTCCGGAGTGATATTTGTTGAAAAAGGTAGGCGACTTGTCCATTAAGTTTTTCACGGGTCATGGAGGAGGCGCTTAAACAAATGAGGTTGCTGTTCCTCTCCAAAAATGTATGCACGTTCCCATGGCTACCAGTTTTTTCCCAACACAACCTCTTAGCCGAGGAAGCACCTACAAGCTGCTGACCCCCGTTTGTTATGCAGGGGCAGAAGGACTCCTCTTATGTTCGTTGAATCGCAGTATTGAGGTTAGATTTCCTGAACACCCTTACTTAGTATTTCCTGGTGCCAACCTTTGTGAAAAGCCGATTGAAAAGGAGCTTTCCAGTTTTTACGATGTCAGTTGCCTTGTCTGCACAGAACTTTTGCCAAGGTTGGCTGTTACGTTATCCAGATTCTGTAGGTTCAAAGTAGTTCGTCTGCTTGCTGCGCTTCTGACTTGTACTCGTGACTACTCATTGCACAACTTGTGGTGAGCGTACGAGCAAATTTTAGCACTTGGTTACTTTTAAGAAAAATGTCACCGCTTTGCGTCGCGAATATACTGGCTTGGGAGAGTTCAGTTTTTGTCATTTCCGCCTACCTGACTGCCGCGTCAACCCCGCAACCATTTGCGTTTCAAGCATCTGTACTTCTCCCAGACTTTGTGCACGCCTCGGATGCGTCGTAGCAGTATTGACTGCTAGTACTTCATTACTAACAAAGAGAAGAGAANAAGAGAACAGTGCTTTCGGCATTCCAAAGAGCGTTTACCTCCATATCCGGGTTATGTTCAGCATTCAAATGACCTATGCCATTGATTCAAACCCAGTTTGAGTCCCAGCAGAATGACCGCACGGTGAAATTTTCTTAGCCACCCAGTAGTAGCCTACGCGCGCTGGGGTCAAACTGTGTTGAAACAGTTATATAGCAACCTTTTTCGCATCGTTAGAAAGCGAGTTTTGCACAAGTTTTCATGCGATTCTTGCAGCCGCTCCAATGTTCAGCTATGATTCATGAGATTCAATGAACCAGTAATCGACTAGCTGACCGGTTGCGCTGTATAATAGATGGTATCTATCAAAACTTTCCCAGAGGGGATTGAGGTGAATCACAGTGCGCATTTCGACGTGAGTAAACTTCACGAGGAAATTATCAGTTACCCACACTATAACACAATTCCGCCCCTACGAATTTCGGCTTCCGAGGGACACACCAGTAAACAACCTTCGAAAAGGTGTAGTATGCAATCACAAAGTGTCGTATCATTAATGGAATATGTTGGTATTTACACGGGAGAAAATAAGGTTCACGCAATGGGTATTTATATATTCTCCACGTCATTCGACGATCTGGCAGCGCACGAAAATAAATCGCTTTTTGGTGCGCATTTATAATAATAATAATAATAATGCTTATTCCCAACTTATGTGTGGCATGCCATCAGGCGTGGTCATTATGTTACAGTCAGAATAAAGTATGAGTGGCGGAGATTGTGGGCAAGGGAAGTCAGGAAAAGAGATAGCGTCATAGAAATGGGCATTTTCCAACCTAAGCATGATCACCACCAAGACGGCACGGGCAGGAACGCATAGTTACCATGCGTTCTTGGGGAGAACATCAATCAAGATTCGAAGGTGGATTTGAAGGTGGCGGGCAAAAACAAAGTAAGGGAGGGCAAAAGCAAAAGACTTCCTGTCTGACACATGGCAGGAAAGGTGTAACTGTGAAAAATGAGGAACCGGAACATCAGATCAGGTGATCAACAGGGTTGGCGTCATCCAGCTGGTCAGATTGAACTAAAACCCAAAACCACCGCTGAGGCCTCGTGGCCTTGGACAGTTGGGCTTATGGCCAGGGACAAAAACTGTAAGTGGGGATGATAAAGCGGGGGCTTAGCAAAGTGGATGGGCGGTAACAGAAATAACAGAAACATGATGTACATTGCTGTTGTAGAGCCGGGCACAGTAGCTGGAAGAGTAAGATGATGTAAACACACGAGAGGTGGTTAAATTCGGGAGAGTGATTTAGCAGATTGGAATGAAAATATCAGAGATAGCTGGGGTCAGGTGGAGAGCTTGCTCGTATTTGCAGTTAATGAGACGAGTGGGCAAGAGGGTGCGATCGAGAGAAGGAAGGGAACAGCTGAGGGTGTGCCATCAAACTGGGTATGGCAGTGTCACGCCCTTATTGGCCTAACGTACTTCGGTTTTTGGACAGCCTCGCAACGGACATCAAATTTGAGGTCACTGGGCCGTGATGGACGGTTCTTTGAGCATTGGAATTCTTTTCAGGCTGGCCGAGTAAACAAGGTAGAACAAAACTAATGTAGGATCGCAGGTTTTTCGCTCCGTTTGGGGGTCCTGCGGCTGCAGATCATAGGCCAGGTGGATTGGATAGCAGCCAATCTGGTCGTCCGAACCGGGTGTTGCCGAAGTTCCAAGCTTGGGAAGATGAGGAGATCGGATGAGATTAGTAAGCCATGGTGAGTTTGAGGAGATATCAAATGGGATGATGTGCATTAATATGCATCGAGGGGAAAACTTGACGTCTACCGCGATCAGGGTGATGATCGTAAGTGATTTTTGTACTTAGTAGACTGGCGACCGAGGGTTGGGTCTGCATACATACGGTAGAAAATTACAAAGGATCCGGTAAAAGCCGATATAAGAACGCAGAATGTTAGTGTGGTTAGCGAATCAGATGCATAAGGGCTGATGGGAATAAACTTCTGAGCTGATGGACTGATTGATTCGATGTGTTGAACAGTACCAGGAGAGTAAGTAAGTGTAAGAGAAATAGTCACCAGTCCCCGAAGCACTGCTATCAGCTCCAAGTTAACAAGTGGTGCATGGCGAATAAAACGCCTCTGGGCACTAGTCGGGAATACTGGTAGCGGAGAGTAAAAAATCCCTTTAAACATATATTTCTCACTGTATATGTTCACCTCTGACAGCAGTAAGGTGTGTGCGTTTCGTTTGGTTGACTAAGTTGGCTTTGTTACGGTACAACCACAATTATGACAAAAGCAGCTACAGTTCCGCACGTGTGCGAAGTACCTGAGCTATTGGGAACGTGGCGGGTATACGAATGCACCATGGCGCAACGCAACAGGGCGAATCTCCCTGCAGGACGTACCGACCACCACACAAGGTTCTCATCACTCGTGCATGCTACCAGATCTGCAATGTTGCATGCCACCAAACATTCATAACTGCTCTTGTAAAGTCATAAAGGACTCCAGCTACGTGAAGTAAAATTCACTTTGTGACAACGTGCAAATGCGGTATGGGAAAATACCGGTGGGTGTGTCGAAGGCATATTTTAGCGTATAAAATTATCATCGTCATTAATTTGGAACACCTAAAACCACCATCAAATTTTATGGTCAACCCTTGAAGGTGCCACCCGAAACTTAACAACATTACCGTCAAAACTCCTCCCGCACCCACTGACCACAAAAGCTCACACATACCCAGGTCGCATGTGCCTTACCCAGACGGCATTGAGGTTTCCGCTTGATTACCACATTAGGCAACTGCATGACCGCAGTGCTACCTGAAACACCGAGTAACACACTTTGCTGGACCACTAAATATTTTCATGCCAGGTCAGCGAAGCGCCGCTCAGTGCTCGCAAAGTGGAGTCGATTACTCGAAAACAACTGTGTTTTCAAGTCTAAGAATATCTAAAAATGTCCAGTAGGTCCCTGAAGACGGAAGACGGATATTTTTTCGGACAGCGCAAGTAGCGGTTCCCAGTCATTACTGCGACTGAGACAATCATGTCCGGAGAAACGTACTAGATGTCAAGAACGTCAGGAGTTATAAGATACTGGCATCTCGCAGCAGATCTACTGTCCTGCTGTATTTTTTATATCAGCGTGGGATTAGAGGAATCCACGATGCCCCATCAACTAGCTACTGGAAATTACGCCAATCATTAGGGAGAGCTTCACAAGCTCACACGGATCGGGCCCACGATGTATAACTAACTGACTACACCCAAGAAATCACCGTCGACTCTACCATCTAACTGATACTACCAAATCAGTCCACGCAGAGCTGTTGACTAGCTCCTCTTTGATGCCAAAATTAGAGACGAATACCAACTTCCGGGACACACTATCCGGGGAATCTATGATTGGATCCATCATAAGATACCTTCTTTTCAGTTCGTTTAACAAGCACATCCGTGTTCTTTCCGCACGGGCCAGCGTTAGGCACCAAAAGCACATCAACAATCTGTGAACTCACCTTCGGAAAGATCTGAAAATCACCGCCGCAAAATGGGCATGGTTCACCGTCACAACAGTCAACGTGATATGGTGCGCGATCCGTTGAACACAAGCACTGCTACAAGTTGGCCGGGCGGAATGCACACAAAAACCCACGCTTGTGTCCCTAGGCTGCCATCAGGTTTGAGGTGCTGCACCTTTGACCATCGACGAAAAATCCACAGTCACAGACCATTCAGCCTTGGCGCAGCAGGATTTGACCCCGATAAATCAGATGCCTAATGATGGTTTTGGCGGACCTGGGATGTATCCCCCGAAGTATGTCCATCGATTGATCGAATTATTTACCCAGACAGTCAAAATTTGCCGGCGGGTGCTCGGGAACATATGTTATGTGTATAACTTGTTCCGGTAGGTTGTAACCGACAGCCGACGATGATGAGTGGAGAGCAACCTACAAAAAACAACTATGGAGAATGTATTTTACTGCATGGAACCGACTGGTCTCTAACTACGGATAAAATTGATACAAATGAGCCATAATGCCTGACAGAAGAAGCTTGTGCCTTTAAATGAACATGAGTCAATGGTCTGTAAGCATCCGGTTTGTTGCACCAGGATCTGCAATCTGCCGCGTCGCGCCACCAACCGAAAGACAGTCCCTCACACCCCAAACGTACTGATTTTCTGTGCCGTTATCTCTGTATATGGCCAACTGACACTGTCAGACTGTTCGTATATATATGTCTGTACATCGTTTTGTGCTTACTTGTTTTTACTTCTGGAAATCCCCGCTGCTTCAGTGACTATTTTCCACTTCTGCAGTTTTGCGTTATTATTGATTGAACGTTTACTTAATTCATGATGCTTGCTAATCCGTTTGCCTGCAGAACCAGTTCCTGTCATTCCTCAGTACATTATCTGCTACCCACTTTTCTCTGCTCCTATTAACTGCTGGCTACGAACTGCTTGTAATCTAATGGCCGCAATCGTCCTGCGCGGTCCATAGTTGCTCGGATGTTGCACTCACCTTGTTAGTTCCAACATGATGATGGTGCAGCCTTGAGGATCGTGGTCCCAAGTGGCTAAAAAAATCCAGGGGACACGTATACGTGGTCATTTGACAGAAAAACATCTTTGTATGCACAGCCTAATTGCAGGTGATGTACAACCAGTGGGTCATAAGGTAGTAGGAAATCGTGGGTCGGTGTGATGCAGTAGTTGCAATTCTTGTACGGAATCTGTATGCAAAGCTCGCTGTACGGCATTGTCCAAATGACCCATGCGAAATATGCGCCATCTGTCTGTACGGTGTCTGTGATAAAAAAATGCACGGATGTTTCATGATACGTACGTGCTCCTCTAAAGCCCTTCGAATATGGAAGTAGAACGACACGACACCACAGCCGAACACTACCCTCACTGATCACAGTTTTGCTCAATATTTTCCATCACAAAAATCTTCATGGGATACAATTCGCTCATCAATTTCATGATCAAACCGAACAGGTTACGCGTGGATGTAAATTGCTCGTCTCCCACGATGGCATGCATAACCGGACGTCCGGTATTCATGCTATCTGTGTCCATGGAAATGTAAACCTTGTATGTACAGGCCACACGTTAGACTATACGTTGATATAGAAAGGATTACCAAAATCGGTTTTTGGCATGTGTTCCACGAACATTTACTTCAACGTGGGAGCATCGGATCAGCGCTACCAGTGTAACGGTGATCTTTCAGTTGTCGTGCGTTTGCTGCAGTGACCTTCCCTCGGCTCCAACACAAACACACGTCCCAGCTCGAGAAACCTTGCCAGAACCCAAGGCATATCATCTGCCAAAAACAAAACCCAGTTGTTCGTCACTTAACAGAGACTATTGGCACTTCCGGCGGTAACTCTATATGTCCTGACTGGCGGGGAACTTTCCGACTACATCGTCAACAAACTGCCGCAATTCACACGACGGCGTGCCATACATCGGTAGGGCTCTGGGGGTGCCAAACACCCCTTTTGTTGACCATCTGTTCACCCGAAGTCAATTTGTACGAAAACTTGGTCACCCTATGCTTGTGTTCCGAAAATTTGAGGTAATTATGCGAGCTTAACACAAGCATAGACCTCGTGCGTTGTTAGCGTATTTTGTTTTACCATATTGACATATCATTGATGACCTACTACGAAAATAACCCAACATTCAAAGACCCTAAGGTGTACACTTTTCATTGATGCAAGTGCAGCGACAAGAATGAACTACCAGTGAGGATAATGCACCTGATTTTCGGATACACAATGGAGGCAGTATGTCGTTCGTGGGTCGAATGGTACGCAGACTGTAGATGTCGACTGTATCCATATTATTCATGATTTTCAGAGTCTGAATTTATTTAACCTTTGTGCTTTTCCCGAAACCGCCTTTTCGTTTCAGCGGACACTGAGGGCCGTATTGGTACAGTGAAAGAATCACGGGGTCATTCACATTAAAGTTCGGAATTCAATGGCGAATGATTAGCTCTAAGCCATGCTGCACAAGAAGAGCTGGGACATTCGAACCCCATTTTTACGTTTCGGAAACAGTTTATCGCTAGTTCGTCACGTACAACTTGGACCTGCACGATAAATACCTCATCTTCGACTGTATAGTTATACACAGTCTCTGAATAGCGCTCTAGGTATCACTGATTTGTGTCAACAACACTCCCATGACATGCATGTACAGACCGCGTAATTCGCCGGGGATTATATTTTAAAAAAACATTACACCTTACGCAAAGACGGAGAGCGATTAGAACAAACACTCTAAAACGCTATTGTAGTGCATATTTATTATATAAATATATATTATTATATATATACTATATATATTATATACTTATTATTAAATTCCTACGCAGCCTTTCATGAACTCCTCATAGGTGACAAAAATGAAGAAGCGAAAAGTTGTGGTAATAGTGAGATTCCTTAATCCTTGAATTTCAGAGCTGAATAAAACTCCTCTATGGAATTTCAGGAGTGGTCAAACGACTCCAAGATAACATGCTGCCACAATATTTGCCGAAGTAATCTACAACTGATGCCATGCGTAGCTGACATCGATTACTACGGCGAAAGAATCAGCCAGTATGAGTACCAACTGGTTAGCCTGAGGAAATTGTTGAAACTCGTCAATAAACCACCTAGATTCAAAAGCCACTGAATCCAAACTATTCTCCCCTACCTTCCGGTAGACGACTGAGGTCATCGCGGTGGTCAACATTTTTGTGCTGAATCCTCTTCCTGTTCTTTCTCCTGCAGCCTTTGTCCATTTCACATTGGCGTCTTTTTTCATGTTGTTCCTCGAAACGAAATGGCTCATGGTTTGTTGTCCTACCGAAGTGAGAACTGTGTCATCGTAACGCTTTAGGATTCCTGAGACGCAGCTCAGCCTTGTCAGCGGCTGCACACTTTGTTTAGTTTGGCACGGAAATCCAATTTATTCCCAAGACCGTGCAACGCTTGGTTTTGCTCTTCAGCTGCACCATTCTCTAGTCGTTTTTCTTGACCTAGTGATTTTAACTGCAGTTTGTCTAACTAGTCTAAACATGTCATGACCACATCCCACTCCAAAATATGTTTCACGCTAGATATATTTAATGTGGTTTGTTTTAACCGAGTCCCTTTGATTCGTATGGTCAAAATGCTGCCTTTCTACGCCTTGTTTCGGGATATTTTGAGGGCATATCTGCTGTAGAATGATATGTGATGTAAAATCTGTCGAATCTGATTGTCCAACCATTCCTGGCTTAAGAAGGACTCTCTTGCCGTTCACACCCAGTTCAACTGTCTCAAATATCTCTTTGCCAAATCCCGGTGTAACGTGGGTCAACGAAACTCCTGGACGTTGCTACGATTCACTACCAAGCCTACAAACCCTGTATACAGAGTTCAATGCAGACGAACCTCATAGCATTAAGACGTTGATCTGCCTTAACATTTTAGTAGGCAGTGTTTCCTTTCTGGAGCCTATAGGGGAGGAATCGTTTACTCAGTTTGTTCAATTACAACTGCCAACGTAAAACCCTGGGTCTCCGTCAGACTTACAAAAAAGCCTAATGCGCCACATGCCCAAGGACTTCTTCTGGTTGTCATTCCTAACGCGAAAATAATGCGGAGCTGTATTTATGGCAGCCGCTCTCCTACATAGTGTCCGCGCTCAGGTATTTTATGAGTCATTAAATCGAATATTTTGACGCAGTGCTCAGAAATCCAAGGCCGAGAATAGCAAGGGTGTTTTCATATGCGACGTGTCAAAGCATACCAGTCTTACAGCTGATTGCGACAATCATTGCTTTGGATTCAAGTATGTTCAGGGGTCCTGGACTTTCCAGGTGTTCTGGCCACGTAAGAGACCCCCTCTTTGCCTCACGCAACCACGAAAAAGCTGGTTACCGCATTTTTAAGTTATCTTGTTCTTCGCCAACAAAGTATTTCAGAGTTGGAAACATGATGCCAACATTATTATATAAACTCTCTACAACCACTCTTACGTCTTGCAACCGATGGATTCATGAGTCCGACAATTGTGAGTTCTTTCAACTACCCTGTAGTGCCCATTCTAACTGGACGCACTTTGCACACTAACATTTTAGGCCGTTTGCTCTTCATGTCAAAATTCTCACATGTTGGACAAAATTGGTTTTGTTACGAAGAGCGCACTAACTGCTACAAAAACAGAAACCGGCTGACTCCTAACAGCCGGAATCATAAATTTAACTCCTGAGATTTTTACCTGTGATACACAAAAGACAGACAAAAGATGGCGGGATCGTTGCCTACTACCAAAACATACTAGTGTGTAACCCTTTATATCAGCATTTACTGTATGCGTTGCTACCTTCGCTCTTTTAAAACATCTATACTGCATTTTTCTGTCCACGTTTAATAAAGGCATTTAGTTTTCACTCCAACTCAACAAGGAATTGACGATTCTATACAGACAGATGCTGGCCAATGCATTTCTTTTATTGCTGTACAATGCACTGGAATCCTTCTTGCTGGATTGTTTGCAGACTTCTTTGTAGCGAATCAAAACAATACCGCCAGACACAACAGATATTACCTCGGAAACCTGCTAGACCAAATAAGCAAACACCGGAATAGTGGAGAATATCACCAACCTTGGGTTTAAGAGTCATTATATAGGTTACTGCACCAAACACTGCTGGCAAAGTCATCCATCTACTGTAGCTAGATCACCCGGATGAAATGTACGGAAAGCTGTGTATCCAGGGTGAACTGAGCAGTGTGCAAATCCAGGGTCATTTACTGTTTTGTAACACAACGCTGAGTTGCACCAATGTTCCTTGATTTTGTAAATGATTCGCTTACCATATTTTAATTGCCGTGCTAAGTATTTGCTAGTAGGATAGGGGTTCAATAGAGCTTCTGGGTGACTCAAAATCGCTGTGTACTTCGAAGGGTCCATTAGATGGTCTTGCAACTTTTTAAAGTGCCGTGTTTTCCTCCTCAAATGCCACCTCCCAGATAGCAGTTTAATCGGCCACCATAGAGGCGGGACTAATAGTAATAATGCAGCAGAGCCTTGTGGACTCAGATCACTATGTTAAGACTGCTAGAGATGCAAATAAAAGCATTGGGTCTGTGCGTCAATTTTCAGAGTCCTTTATGGAGTGGCGCATGGCCTTACTACTGCTTCATAGATCAGAATCCAAATGAGATACGCCATTTAGGCCCATAACCAACAGCATCTGCTCTATTGGCTAGCCATAAAGCAAGTGAACATGTGGGACGAACCCTCTATGGGGGCTATTAAATGTAATCTCTTTTGTGCCGGTACAACCACCAACCCACCGCTACGCACCTCTACGCTCCACAATAACACACTGATGATGTCACCTCGACTGGTGATGAAACGTTTGCAATCAAATGGCCCAGCTCAGCGAACAAGCCAACGACCAACATCGAGATCTCTTTACTCAGAATCCATCAATTCTTTACATCTATGGTGATAATTAGGCAACCACTCAACGAAATATTAGGTGAGATACCCTTAGAAGCCAACTGGTGGCTTCATCACTGGCTCCCATTTGACTCAGTATCTGTTGCAACCTGCGGGAATCAAAACGTAAATGCTTACGGGTCATCCTATATTTCCACGAGCCTTTCGCATCTTACTGCCTTGAACTAACTGGCGTTTCTTAATTCCCCAGTGAAGTTCTTTTAACCCAATGGCTTAGTTGATTAAAACTTTCTCCCCGTATTTTTGTGCGCAAATATGATATGCATTGGTTCGCTAAAGAGAAAACATATAATGTTTTGAGGCAAAAATCCAAAGGCTTTTGTTTTGCAACCCTGCTACTGTATGTTTTGGAAAAACCTCTTTTTGACGAGATGAGATGTCTCAAAAAACTCCTTGTCCTGTTTCTGAAGGGGTCATGAAGGGCTGTGCTGTGCGCTGATGGAATGGCAAAAGAAATAACTGCTAACTCAAAGACACATCAACAAGGTTATCAAATCCTGACCATCCAGGAACCTTTGAGTCTCAGAGCTAACCTCTTCACCATTAGTAAACGACAGCAGCCAAGCTGGTGGCGTCGTTTACACTACAGTGAACCGTTGGAATATGGATTGCCAAAATCTCTATTTTTACATGACTGGCGTGCCTGTTTGCAAACTGTATCTGAAAAGGCATGACGTATTTTGCTTAGCACGTATCCATGAACCAACAGACTTTCCGCTGAATTTCATCATCTACTAGTGTCGATTGTTTGACACTCTTTGTATGTACCATTCCAAAACTCTTTCTGAGAACTTTAGGCTCTATCTCTTACAACCCTATACATCGACTCAAAGTCGGAGCATTAACCATTTTTACACACACAAACTACGTAGCTGTGTTAAAGAAATAACATTTGATTTTACTCAGAGGAAATATGCTAACCATCCTCGATTTCATCTTCACCAACGAAAAGATAGTGACTTAACTGATCAGTGTCACTGTCTCCCTTAGTCATAGTGACCAAGCAGCACTTTTATCTGACTTTTGTGCTAAGCGTACCGTCTTGACTGTGTTTTGTCTAGATTCAGAACAATCCAGAGTTATGATCAGTTGAAATATTTAGTGCGTAATGTAGGTTCGGGATTTTACCAATTGTCGGAGGAAATTACCAGTGAGTCGTCGTGCATAAAACCAAAAACACGCAGGGAGTGTTTTTGATAGAGAAGATCAACGTGTACCGTAAAAGCGGAATCGTGTTTGCTTTTGCTTATGCTGGCGGACAATAAATAGAACATGGAAAGCTATCTGCGCAAACAGTTTACCCGGTTTATGAAGCTGGAGAGTAAGCATAGCAGGAGAACATAGTTGCACGCTTACTGTCTATTAAAACTTGCTTTATAATTCCGTTAAACCGGTTTGACGTGCTCACTAAAAGGAAATTGAGGTTGAGAAGCTCACATAAACCCCTTCAGATACCTTCAACGTCCTTGTAGTCACTTCATCTTGTCTTAGTTGGATACATGTCTTCTTGTGAGTTGTTTATCCCTTTTCTGTCAAACATTTAATTCATATTTATCACTGTGCATGGAGAATGTTCGAATTAGAGTGCTTATACCTCAGGAAAAAACTGTACGCACCTGTTTCAAGGCTTTTTCGCCGTTGATTTGATAGCACAAGAATGCCAACTATCTGGAACGATGGGTCAATATTTTGTATCTACTCAGAGAGCATTTTAGCTGGTCGTATAAGCAAGCGGCCCACAAAGCTTTTTCAATTCTTAAGCAAGATTAGGAAGCCCATAATAGAGGACCACTGAATGGTGCATGTGGTACAGTATCCAACATGTTATTCAAATGAAACATAGCCACTTCCTGAACCTATCACATGCGAGGGATAACCGAGCGGTGGGAATAAATCACGGATCAGACGTAGTTGCCACCTGTTCAAGTTCATGCAAGACGTTTGACAGAGTTTGTCATTGCATTATCCTGCGGAAGCTGGCATCCTGTGACATGAGAGGTTGGCTTCTTCAGCTTCTTGACTATTTCCTTCCGAGACGGCTGGTTCGTGTTCATGTAAGTAGAACACATTCTGAGCCAATTACTGTGTCATCCGATGTGCCATATAGAACAGTACCACGACGTTGCCTTCTGATTTTTACAATTGATCTGCTCCCACGGATTCAATCGAACATTCTGCAGTTTGCAGACGACAAAAATATATCGTGATCACTATCACGCTAGAAGACTTAGACCCTATGAAATCCGATCTATAGTGATATTTAAATGTATTGTCACAAACTCCTTACACTCAACAAACTTATTTGCCATGTATTACTCATCAAACATGCCATTCTCCACATTCTTGGTGATACGTTATTGAATAAGAATACGAAGAGGAAAAATTTGGAGTTGTTTTCCAGAATGACCTGCAACAGTCAAAGTACTATTTTTATGCTTCCATAACTCTGAAATAACAGTCAGAATTACCGCATCACGGCTTTATTTTATTTACAGAGACTCTATCGGCCTAATTTCTACTACACCTCGGATAGGCCGTACGAACTTGGGGTTTGTGGTAAAAAACAGACAAGTGGCTGTTAGAACGACCACAAGTGGGAGTAATAAAGTTGTTTCAAGTTTTGTGCATCTACAAATAAGAGCACTGCCTTATGGCTCTCAGTCTGTGTTTCGTACAGTATATCCGTCGACCTGGTAATCAAGTTTTTGCGTGCCAAGTATTGACGCAGCCAGATCATTCATTCGGATCCTCGATAACCGTTGCAAGTACTACCGGAATCCATCGCGTAAATAATCCCTATTTTATATTAGCCTATTCTTACTTCCTAGGTGTCTTTTAAAGCAGGATCTGTATCGCCAGTGACCCGAAAACTTTTCAACGAGCGTTTATTATGAACACGCTTATAAGGACTTTTACAAACTCGTTTCCCGATTATCGACTAATTTTATACTTGCCGATCTGTGGGATTTCCAGAAGCACACAAACTTCATCTTCTAATGACCTATAGGGCTTGTGGCGCTTCACATTTGCGTCAATCACTGCGAGCTCTTTGCTTATGGAGCATGGCCACTTATGAAACGGGAGTGATCAAGAGCGCTTGTGAAAAATATGCCTTAGTTTGATAAGCTGCGCATTACCTATGCTTGAGATATTCATGATGTAGAACCGGATAGTGTATTTTGAATACGCTGAAATTCGGAATCAAAGGTGCCACAATGCGAAATATATACTGTATAAAATTACCGCAGTAACTCTGGCTACCAAAAGGTGTGTGTCGATTTATCTCAAAGGAGTTCTGTAAGTAGCGTTCGCCTGGGCTATAAATGTCAACAAACCAATGCAACGGCGTTTTTGGAGGAAAGGTTACTCCTACTGGGGCCAATGGGAGGAACAGTGGGGACGCCTGAGCAGTCAGATAAACGAAAAAAACTTGAACCGATGCCGACTTTGAGCAAAATTAGAAGCATGGCGAGAAGAGAAAGTAAACTGTAGTTATTGTACTGCTAGTTTGGCAGACATGAGTTTCAAGTGACTGATAGAGTAGCGCAAAAGTAGCTGTCAAGGTTACAGCTCATACATGCTTGGCTGAACTGGAAGAGGACAAGTGACAGTCAAGCGTCAGATGTGAAATAACTCTCTACCAACAAAAGCCGCGGAGTCCCAGTGAAGTTCCGACAATATGACACAGAAGAGTTGGAAACATGCAGAGATTCAAAGAAAAATTCGGCCATGATCGCCATCCAGACGTCCGCGTCGCCTGCAAAAACAGAATGAACATCATAAAAGAAACTGTAAAAAGTGCAGTTCTTGAGGCCTATGAAAACTATGATAGAGAGAGTGTATGTGGGTGTTTGTCAGAGACGAAAAAATGAGCTAAACCTAATACTGATGGACCAAAAAATGACGTACTCGTAACGGACGATCGACCAGACCGGAAAAACACTTGGAAATTGATGCATATCACAACCAAAGTGGCAAAGTGGACAAACCCATAGGGAAGGTCCGTCGTCTCTGATGCCCGAAACACTTCGCGTGGTTGCGAAGAAGCTGTTGACTGTGCATATCTTTACATACAGCTCTCCTGAAGGGAGGTCATGCATCGTTAATCTGATTATTTTACTCCAGGCAGGATGCAAAGTCTGAGAAGGACAGGGTCAGGTCCTTGTTGAAATGCGTGCGTCGTGAAAAAAGCACTGAGGGGGAAGACATCTGAAAACCACTGCACTACTGCTTGGATGGTTTGATTCGATAGCAAGTAGGGCAAGTCATAATCAACAGCGCGCTCGCCGAACGGTGACATGAGAGAGACTGTGCACCATGAGATGCTGTTTTTTGTTCACCAATACATACCGTCCACGCTGACGCATTGTATGAGACTTTGAGCTCCTCGTGTTTGATATTTGCTGATGACTCCACAGTGTGGATGAGAAGAAACGGACCAGAGGTAAGAAGACGAAGAGACATAGACAAACACACCTGAACAAACTGAAGAAATAATGTACTTTATGCAGGCTATCTATCAATGCTTCTACCTCGCGATTGTTGGTTTTTGGCTCCGCAAAGCTACATGACGAAGCAAGTGACTGTTTTCGGGCAATTTCGTGCCACTATGATGCATTTCGATGCCGACAGAAGGATTATTTTGGCACACCTTTTAGACACACACCACAAGGAAATCCGCCCGGTCGTGTGACGTAATTCGCACATTATTCTCACGTCTCAGCCAATCAATTTCAACCACTAACATTTAGCGCAAGTTGTTAATGTGTAAATATGGTTCTGAAAGACAGATATACCAAAAACGGGTAACATCCTCTGGGAGAAAAGAATACACTTTTCGAGTTAGAACGTCAAGTGAGAATAAAAGAAGAAAACCAGGTTATAAATTGTGATAAGGATTCATTGATGAGTACCTTCAACTTGACTTTAAAAGTTATTACATCAAGAGGGTCCACTAGCTTTTGGAGTTCTGACCTTTTTTTACCTCATGCTGTGTCTCTGTGTTTCAAATACATACCCATTCAGGTTTTTTTCCGGTAAATGCATGAAAGAAACTGTATTTGCCAGCTTATCTAATGAGACACGCAGTGCTCGATTACTCTATCTCCGTTGGGAGCATCTCGTACTACTTCTGACAGAGGCTGCTGGTTTACTTTTGACTGGGATGGTGCTGAGGACAAATCTGAAAAAAACAGACTGTAAAACGGTGGAAAAATCAATCACCTTTATTCCTTAGTAAACGATCCCTCAGGAGCGATCGGCCCTCTGGAGAAGATAAGAACCTCAGACCTAATTGTGTATCGAAATAGCCTTACAACGGTCACTGGCGCGCCTGTAAAGAAAGCTTATTCTACGGGGTACCCGATAAAAAAATATTATTACCTCATACCACACCACGAAATCAATGGTGCCTCTCCAAACTTAGACAAAGCTTCTTAACTGCTGATGCATCAATCAGCTGGATTCGATTTATTGTCAGAAATGTAGAACTTCTGATCTTTCGGTATTGCGTCGGATAATATCAGATAGATGACAACAGCACTTTAAGCTTTTTTTAGAAGAAAATACTGCCGCTTTCAGCCTTCTGAATGAACTATTTACGGTTGGTTCAGTCATATGCTGGGTTTTCACTTTTGCTAAGAAGTGGTTTGGGTCATGGTGTTCTTCTGAAATCATACAGATTATTCATCCTCATTCTGGGCGTTCATGTACATTTCTTTTTTAGATGATATGTATGCTTTGTGACATAAAGTCATGAAAATCTCAGAATACTGGATTAGATGCCGGGTGCAAATCGAAAAAAGGAGTCTGGGTAAGTATGACTTAGTCTACTAGAGATGGCAAACAAAACAGATGACGTCAAGACGCTGATCCTCCAAGGGAATTGTGAGGAAAAGATTACACACCTGGGCACTGCGTTGGCACACTTTACCCAACTAAAAATTTTGGATCTGTCGAGAAACCTGCTCCAAAATATTGAGGTACGATTTGTTAACCACTTCTGATTACAACCCTTCAGGGCATTGAGCATATCAAATCGCTGGAAGTCTTGAATTTGTACTACAACTCTATTGAAGACTTGTTCGAAATCAAACGACTGCAATGTAACCCTAACCTGAGGGATTTAGACTTACGCTTGAATCCGATTTCCCGGTTAACGGCGGATTATCGTCGCTACCTTAGTTATCTTCTACCGCAATTGAAAACATTGGGTAGGTTATTTATTTTAGTACAAGATCATTAAAGTTGACAACTGACCACTGGCATTCCGATGTAGGGTATTAGTGTACAACACGCAATCTTAGAAAAAACAAAACGTAGTTCTTCATAATTCTTAGTTTTTCCAGATCGTCAAAGCAGCATTCGATCTGGATAGGAAACGTGTACCTATGAAGCGCTTCGAAGAAGAAAAACGTTTGTTATAATCATTTTTCGTAGCTTTAATTACTCACAGTAAACAAATCTTTTCATAGTCGAGCGGAAATGTATTGCATTCCCAATAACGCTGTGGAGATTTCGTCCTGTGATTGAATCGAATCTACGCTGAAAAGCCGAGAAAAACCTTACAGCTGTTTTATCCTTATTGGGAATCACCAGCATCTCACGAAATTCCGGTGTGTCGAATCCGCAACCTCCTGGCCAGTAGTTTAACACTTAACCATTCAATCATGAGCGGCTGTTCAGAAGTGTGAATAACTCGAACCTACACAGGATTTAGGGCCGCTGATCCTTCACTCACGGGATCCACATCACGTGGTCACACTGGTTCCTCGAGCGACAACTTCTCAGATGGAAGTTTCACTTGTCGGGTGAAGTTTATTCCCCCACTGAGGTACTTATAGGTTGTCGGTAGTGTGACGAGCTTCGTTATTTTGTAGAGATTTCGTCCTGTAGGTACAACCTGTAAGGAGCCAGTCAACACGTGTGGTCACGTGTTGTGGATCCCATGTTTGGAGGATGAGCGGGGCTATATCCTGTCTAAGGGCGAGGTAATCATACTACTGAACAGCCGCTCGTGACCGAACGGTTGTGTTAAACTACCGACCAGGAGGTTGCGGGTTCGAGATTCCGGAGTTTCGTGAGATGTGCACTGCTGGTGATTCCCAATAAGGATGAAACAGCTGTACAGCAGTTCTCGGCTTTCCAAAATAGATTGGCTTCACTTATAGCACGAAATCTCCACAAAAAACCAAATCCCTTCACACTACCAACAAAATAACACTCACTCGTATGTGTGGATGACGATTTCACCTGTAACCTTGACCTCATTCGCTTGCTAGTTAAACGGAGTTCTACTCGTCCAAAACAAGTGAACGTTTGACAAGTGATGGCTTTTTGGTGCTATAGAAGAGATGATAAAACAGCCTTTTTTCATTCTCGGTACTCTTGTTTGAACAGTCTTTCTCATGTTCAAGACAGTTATAACATTTAACCCGAGCTTCGATCAAGTTAGAGTAGGCTCGTCTGTTCTGGAGTAATAATTCTATTACGTTTAGACTCTACTGGCGCAAAGGTGCGACAATGTTGTCTCGTGTGTCGAATGTCCTGAGTATAACTCCCGGTATGATCAAGCTAAGTACTGCTTACGACATCTAAAAGTAGCGAAACTCGAGTCCAGTGCTTCACCGCCCTTGGTGTGGACTCATCAGAAAATATGTACTCGGGTGGAAGAAGGGCTGCCCTAAATAAAATGACGTGAATGCTAATTCTACAAGTCGCCCATTCATTCACAGCTAATGACAGCATTGTTTTTGGTGGTGGATTATCTACGGAATTGCCTGTTCTCCCACGAAATGAGCAAGGTTTTGTGCCTTACTAAGAAGGATTGCAATTTTCTGACCGTCATCAAGAAAGACATGAACTGCGTGAAAGGCATCAAGAAACATGAACTCACGGATCAAAGTCCAAAATAATCAGGAAGATGGTCTTTGTACAAAAATATCTTAAATGCAAAACCCCGAAATGTAGGAAAACATCAAACAGTGGGTAGTTTATCGCCAATCAAAATTTGAGTAATTTCTCAAAGCTTGAAGTTTTTTTCTGGAAATTGAAACAGAAACAATGTCTTCTTGTCGTCAGACCACAGCTTCAATTTTTCGAGCCGAACCACCAAATGTGCAGTACCTCAAAGTCAGAGACAGTTTAGTTACTTACGACTGGTGTTTCTTACAAAAACAGAGTAATGCACAATCGGAAGCAATAAAATAATGAGGTTGGGTCAGTTGATTCCGAGCCGATTTTCGGTATACAACAGACTTTCTTTCCCCTCGTTAATTTCCTTCGACAAGTCACGATCACTATGTAGACTTATTCCTTAGAAAGCCTTTTCTAGGGAATTTCGCCCTAGATGAGCATTAAATCACCGAGCAACTCGAGACTGATTAACACCAGTTGGCTTTCACCATGCTGTGTTGATTAGTACAGACAAGAGCAGATGGACCGTTCACCTTTCAAGTGCACAGTAAGTTGAATAATCTGTTCCTACGAGAAGGTGAATGTATATCTGGTCGTGCTATCTTGACCAGTCGAAAGATAGAGCTTCTAAACCACGGGCCCTCAAATGCTATACCACATCCACCGTGTGCATTGATTTATCGCGCGGACCAAAGGTACAGTGCAGTTTCCCGTGATATTGCCTAAATGCACCAATTAGTAGCATACAAAAAGATCGGACGCAAAAAAGTGTTTAGGACAAAGCACTGTGAACTGTCTAGTATGTACGGCTTCGCAACTTCAGAAGTTGCCACCTAAACCGGAACATAATTTCGTGCATCATCCCTTTGGTAGACAAGCTTCTAGCAGGATAGCTAGATGTTCTTACAAACATGGTTCCAGAAAACGAGTTTCTTGGTACACACGTGACACCGGGGCTTCAAAAACAACTGATGCAAAGTGTGTTCGAAACCCACTCCCCTGCGCCCGCATTACACCAGTATTCAGTTAACGAAGCCATCGTAAAAAGACAGAAAACCTGCGAATGGACATTGTTTGCAGTCCAGTCGAGTGCGTCCTTTATTAATTAAATTGAAAGTGAAAGACTTACTTCGTAAGGTCACACCCATATGTGGTCATCAGCTGGCCTGCGTCCTGTGAAACCAGCCATATCGATCGGACGGGACAACTGACCAAACAAATGGCTGAACGCCCACCAACTATCTTCCAGAAAGGACAACGGCGCACCGTTGGCAGTTATGTTTTAGCGCATTTTCTGGCAGGCGACACCGCGCAAATGGTGCGTCAGGTTTGACGTCTAACCGCAAAATGTCGGTAAACTTGCTGTAGTCCACCAGAATGACTATTCCGGCCAGTGCGGAGGTCACTGGCTTGAGAGTTTGTCGACATGAACTTCACATTCAAAAGCGATTCGTGCAAGCGCTAAAGATCAATTGGCCAGCTAGCTTATTGACAGCACCACCTGAGACTAATATCCTGTTATTATTCAACACACCAGAAGTTGACCTTTGACTATATATCCTGACTGAGCTTATCTTACATCTTATCGAGTCTGAAAAGGAGGCATCAAAAAGTGCTCTTCACTCGATCCATGCTGCTCTAAATGCACCATTTAGGGCCATACACCACCAATTTAATCAACCGAAATATTGCAGGACGACATAAAGCGGCTTGCATGTTCAAGTGTTCAAACCGCACCACTCCATCATTTGCTCCAGCTGCTGTTTGAGTGAGCCGACGAGAACTAAGTGCAATAGGCACGTATCTATCGTATATCGTAAGTCGATGGCTGTGCACGTTTGAGCACAAGATCCTTCAAAGGCCAACTTTGAAGAAATGTTTTATTACTGCATTCAATGAATTAGACTAAGTTTGGCGGTGGCGCTGGTTAAAGTATCCTGATATCTGAGATAGCTCTTATTATTGCTTGGAGGGACGTAGAACGCAGTTTACACGCACGTTATCGCAGGTGGGTAGATTTTACTTTGTACGGTCCCTGTTAGGCCTCGTGCTAAACTCAAATAGAACCAGTCATCTGGGCTGCAAAACACGACAACCCAGCTGCTGGGTTAAAAATAGTTCGATACATATGACAGACATATTTTGTCGCGTTTTAAGCTCCACAGTTCAAAATAACAGGCTGTCTTGTGTTCAGTCAAGCTACCAGCTGGTTCTCCGAATCCTCATGAAAACGTACAACAGTACTTTTGAATAGCTTGTCGATTCATTACACCCATAAGCGATGCAGCCCTGTTGTTCAAAGGAGAAAAACGGGTGGAAACATCTGTTCCTCCTTCGTTTCAGCTTATTTTCCAGGACTATATTTATTCACTGCTGATTCATGTGTTTCAACCTCAGATTGTCGACCACTTCGACGCACGGAGTCAGCTCTAGAGGATTCACTACCAATCAGCAGCGAAGAACACAACAATCACCCCAAAAATGAGCGGAATTGCACACAGGAGTCTACGGGTAACACAGGAGAGCGCTTTCATTTTGGGTGTTGGAAACAGGAGCTACTGAGAGAATCCAGTGAACAGATCGAAACTCCACTGCGATCACGCAGTTATGCCGATATCCAAAAATCGGCAAAGTGGTCCCACCACAATAATACTAAGATCTTCCCGTCTGAAGAGTCGCCAAAAATTACAAGTTTCACAGGTGTTTCACCTTACTGGCTGGACGATCACGTTGAGAAACAGCGTTCGGCACTCGTTGAGTATTATTCATCCAGAGGTAAGCATACACGACGTTTTGGCTAGCCCGTGATCTAAAATCGCACCAAGCTGTCTTTGCTTTCTTGTTAAAAAAATACCGGTCTATCGCTCGAAAGTCACTGAGCTTGTCGTTAAATGAGACAACCAAACAAGCAATGACCTAGGCCAGACAGCTCCACAACGGGAAGAACATGGTCGCGGCACACCAGATATGATTTTATCTCTCAGCATCCACATGTCTGTGGATGCAGATACAGGGCGCACACGTTACTGTGAGTATCCCCGGATTGCTTCCAAAAATTCCTCAATGAAATGGCTGACACGAAGCATGTGATATAAGCTAGAGTTGAGATTTAAACGATGTTCAGAGTCAGTGAAATATACTCATTTATAGACTAATTTGGTTTTTCGAGATTCTCACCTGGAACCCAGCTGAATCGCTCGTTTGTGATGTTTCCAGGAAATTTGGTTTCAAGTAGAACATAAGGTTGATGGAAGCTCGGGGACTGCGCCTACCTGATGAGCCTCAAGGAGGGTGAAACCGGTCGTGGGCTGCCGACGGATTTTTAGCAACCCCATGGGCAGTGCGTTGCATTTATATAGATTTTCAGAGCCCTTCAGTATACAAACTGAAACCGAATATTTAACATAGTTGAGGCTATAAAACTAAACCAGTGTGATCGGAAACAACTGTTAGAGGAGACCTCACACTCTTGGTTAGAAAAGTAAATAGTCCACTTGGTTCCCCCATTTATACTTTCAAGCTATTTCGTCCTGAATTAGTCCAGATAGTTGAATCAAGGGTTTTACGTGGACGTCGAGATTGAACCTAGAATCAAATGTCACGTGGCCACCTCAGTGGCCTAGTTGAAGCCGACTGATTGAAAGCTTCTGAAACGTTAGAAGAGCAGATATCATACCCAGTGACACTCAGCTCTTCCCAATACGTTCGTTTCACTATTTTGAAACGGTTTCTTGCAAAAATTGATCGGAGAGTTGGTCAAATAGTGTTTTTTTCTTGAATGAAAAGAAGTGTAATTGTCTGTGGATTTAAGGACTCAAGTAGCCAAAACGACGGAAAACACCTTCGTATTCGCCTTCGTATTCGTTAATCTGAGTTGGAATGAGTCCCAAGCGGAACTGTTGCCGCTGTGATTATTGAAACTGAGTAATTACTCCGGGACTCAACCCCGTATGGCACTAACAGACTATAAAGCACCCCTGTTAGTGGGTAAGATGAATGTGATGTATTCACGTTTCATTAAACCTACTCGTATGTGTATTTCAAAACTGACGAAGCTTTTCCTCACTGTGCATTTATAAGTCTTTCTAAATCAGTCTCGAGGCGTTCGGAAGACCGCGGAGATTCACGGCCCTCTCCAAGAGAAGTGATCCGTCTCCTAGAAATCAATCATCCTTAAAAGTCAATAATGAGCAAGCGCTTCATTTATCAAAAAAAAGGTTCCCTAAAGAGCTCGCAACTCCGGAATCATCTAATAGCTGTACCCCCTTGAGAAAGTTTGTCCTCTGGAGGTGCCAACTTCGGGACCCACAGCCGAGGCACTTCTTCAAACAGTCAGTTTGGACAAGCAATAATCCCACTAAAACCTGGATTGTTCCTTCCCGATGAATGCGCATCAGATATTCAACCTGCCCTATGTTAATCAAACTGTTTTGAGAACACTTCCTCAAATGCTATGCAGTCGGGTCAAATCGTTCGATAATGTCCCACGAGGAACAGGAGAACAAAATAGGAAATGGTTGGGTGCTTAGCATTAACTGGGTATAAAAATCCGCTACCTACAGACTCCTCAGACCTCAGTCAGATTGATTGCCCGAACCGGAACTGAGGTTAAGTACGACAGTGATATTGACTGGCAGCTGTCTTGCAATTTTCCAAGCCGGTCTCACTGAGACCATTCTGGTAATAGAGTGGTAACCTTAGAGACCAGGCTTTCATAACTCTTCGTGCAATTCTGCCAAGTAGCATTTTGTTCATATTATCATTTGTGTCATTCCGGTTTGGCGCAATAAACGACGCCCTCCAAGGAATACGATAACTCGACAAGTGTAACACATGACCGAGCTACAGTAGCTCGGATACCCACTATGTACTACTTATCGTGTCATCATTTCTGCCCTATTCACTTGAATTTCGTGGAAAAGAATGGACCATTCCAACCGGAAAATAAGGTGAAGCTGCCATGCACAATTTTGCTTCTTTGATCGTGATTTTCGCAAGAAGAACTCTTCTTTGCATTTTGCCTCTGCAGAATTATTCGGTGCGTCTTAGAGCTTACTGACATGGACAGAGATTTGTCATGCGCAACCAGCGACACACCTGTGAGCCCTCAAAACAGGCGAATAGTAGTTCCGCTGTTTATCGTTTCCAAATGTTGGATGTTGAAATCTCAAGCTTCAAATAAATCTACTGAAAAAACTCTGATTTCTCTTGACAGACACATTTCCAAATGAGCTTGAGTTACCTAGTGCGAATGAAACTCGTGTACACACGGAAGACGTGAGTCATTTGTTTGATTGCACCACACATCTTGTCTTAATACGACATATTATTGCACGAAATATTCATATTTTGCTTCAAAGACAGACCACCAGACAGAGAGACATGAGGATGTAGTTATACTTACTTGAGAAGACTTGCATTGTTACAAGTGTCTTTTTAAGCCACGCAAAATTTTTTACTTCCTCTGTGGCTTATTCAAGTGCCATTGTCAAGGTGCTTTAGGCTTGGCTGAGAGTGAAGCCGGAAACAGCTCAGCTCCTAATCCAGTAGGTGAAAGTCACCGATTAGCCTATCATCCCTAGTGTTTGTGTGTGAATGTATATGACGTGACTCACGATCAGAATGAGGAAAGCTTCCCGAGGATATCAGACTGCTTGGTTTTATTGGATTGCTTCTCCAAATGGGAAATTGAATTCCGTTGTCAATCAATGATATCCCAAAACATGTTCTCAATGATGCGCAAAAAGTAAGGTCTGATGATCATTATCTTCCAAAAAGAGCTTCCAACCAGATCGAAAATAAACTTCATTGCAACTTATCGGGGTTCGGGAATTAATTCGAGCAGATTTCTCTCTCCTTTTAATGGCAGGTGTGACACTGAAACCCCGTTCCTTGCTATCCGGCATAGAACGACAGACTTTGGGAATATTTATTGCCATGTACCAACACTGAACGCATACTACCAAACCATTGACTTAGGAGGTCTATCAGCCACGGTTAAGACATTCGGTGTCTAAATGGTCCTACTTCGTAAGGGAGAAAAATCACGGTGCATCTCACGCACCTGTGTTTATACCTACCAGTGTAACGGTGATATTACTGATGGGGAGGCACGCGAGTAGTATGTGTTGTTCGTGGAATTTCGCTTTGCGTCTTTTGAAAAGGGGAGATCTGTTGCAGAATTCGTGGAGCTACTTTGTTGCATTTGCTTGGATTTGACTGACGAATGAGTGGAGTCAATGAATCTCCAGGAAAGTTCGAGAAGACGCGTTCGGGAGAAGATGGGTGTCCATTTTTTGTTAATAAGATGCAAATTGGAGTTTTGCTGCCCTGTTCAATGGTCTGTAACCGGTTGACATTTCCTATTAAATAACTCCGTAGCAAAGGCCTTCTTCTTTTCACCAGAACAGAAGTGTACTCAGAAGTGTAACTCTTCGGAGAGTATGGAAATAACAGGAGTGTTAGAATATCCGATATGACGCTTACATTTTTTTTTATCAAGGAACAGCTTAGGGTATTGTTTGTCTATACCAGAAGCTCTTAGTCATTCAAATTTTAGATCGTTATGCCAATCCCCTTCACAGTCCTACACAAACCATAAAGAAAGGGCAGAAAAAGCTTCGAAGGATGCTAAATCAAGTGAGTTTATTTTGCAACTTCTATCTATGTCGCATAATCGCACCCCCTAGGACTTTAAATAGCAAGTGTATCCTAATTTCTGGCCGACACGAATAATGATGAAAACACCAAGTGGATAAGAAAAACTACAAGTCACTCGCTGAAAATGTGCGCCCGAGCATAATGTTGGCAGACGGATTATTCGCGTTACATATGGCTGCGTTGAAAGTGTATCTAAATGCACAAGTGGTCCAGTTTATTCACTCGAACTTGCTTAACATCTACTAAAATGGGACACATGTATGGTAACGTTGTGAAGATCTCAAGGTTCTCAGGTTTACTGTGTTCGTGAAAAGTAATTCCTTATGGGTGAGCAAGTGAGTAGACAAACACGAACGCCCTCAGGTAACGGGGAATTCATTTAAGGCCAAGAATATCTAAAGACAATATGCAGTTCAATGGTACACGCAAGATTTAAAAGAAAAAAGGGAATATGTGAGTAGTGGAACATACATTTTCTAAGAAAAAATCGGTCGATTCCACCGAGCAGTACAGTGGAAATACGGAAATTCACATCCAACACTTGGATTTTCGTTTATTATTTCACTCAGTCTCTGTTGCGTGGGCCTGGAGCCGGTGACTCATCTCTGATTGCAAATTCAGGTGGCTGAATCGCCGCTCAGATGGGCGTGAACGTTGACACCGAACTCAAAGTAGCCAAGGTAACCGAAGTAAAGTTCACAAACAATCCAGTTCCCAGCTGGAAAATAGTTCAGCTCCAGACTTTATTAATGATGGGTTGAACTTACCTCATATACTCTTCAGCCTTACCTTGCTAGGAATGAAACGTAACTGAGCCATAAATAACAGACTAGTAACCAGCTCAGCTGTCATTACGATTCCCTTATCACTTTGTACTGGATTTTAAAATATACCTGTCGTACAAGACCATCAGGAACACAAGTGGAACTTGAAAAACCGCAAGCCTGTTTAATTGCTGTTCAAGTGCCAAGGCAAATAGCATAATCGATGAATCCAGTTTGCAGTCAGAGGAGGTAGAACTGTCCAATAGTACACGCGAAGGGCAGACGGTCTTTTATTTTTATTGCATCTGTATCCTATTGCACCTCAAAGACGGATTGCTTAGATGGGCGTCGGCTGAGAGTGTTGTATAGTGAAATAGGTAAGACCTACCGGGGGTCCTTTGATATGTTTCCTCAACCAGCCGTCATTGTCGTTTCGAGCCCAAAAGGTATGTTTGGATCCCGGAAAGTTTGGTTACCTGGGACCTCACCCTGATTTGTCACTCAGATTGGAACTAGTGTAATGTGCAGTTTAATGTTAGCAATAACTGTGAACAACCTTTTTTCCTAATTTAGTCAGGGGCTTGTTTTTTGTTGTCATTACAAAAATGGTGCCATCTTGTCGCAAATTAAGTCGCCAAATCCCCGTAGGAGGTGCGTGAGTTTTTATTTCCGGAGTTTGTAGTGGTGTAACCGGCATCTTAAGCCCTCTGTCAGTTTTGCCGATATGATGGCCACTGCAGCTGCAGGTAGAATGTTAAATACAATGTCCACTGGATAGAAGTAGTTTCAGCGTTTGAGTCAACAGCAATGAAGTCACCATTGTCAGTGACTTCAAGATTGACTTGTGCCACATCATATATTCATCACAGTGCTGTATATAATGGCTTTTTCCAAGGCAGTGGTGTACAATCGACTACTTACGACAATATGAGAAAAACCGGTTTCTATGCCACCGGATTGTTACTTGCTTCCAACTTTAGGTGTATTTTTCTTAACACAACCATCCGGATGATTATTCAATCTAATTCCCACTTGTACTGTATCTGGAGTGTAGTCTGTCTCTGTGAAATCAAGTGGGTACCAGTAAACGTTTGTATTGCTTCGGAGAGAAGATTAAAGTTCTGTCCAGACAGTTTTACGGTACATGAATATCAACAGTGAATCATTTATATTCCCACGGTGAAAAGGTCCAGCAACAGAATTTGACTGTCTGGCTACAAACTGTAGACAAAAATCAGGCTTTTGATGGAGCTTTTTTTTTAAATATATGGTAAGTTTCCAACCTGTCTGCAATACCTTGGAATGAATAAGTTATCACTGGGCCATCTTTCTTCAAGGGGAGCGGAATGAATCTTAGTATGTGCTCCATACTGGTCACAAAGATGTCTGTAAAGGTTGGTCCAAGAGCGATGTGAATAGCTAAATCATCAGACTGCTTACAAATTCTACCCTGAAAAACCTAATATTTTCAGTACATGAAAGAATAATGCCCACCAGAATTTGCGCGAGAACACCAACAACCGTGTGCCAAAGCTTATATGACGATCTACCCATTACTCCTCTGTACTTCAGCATTGTTAAGGTGACTTAGCTAATGTTATCACTCATACAGGATTTACCTATTGATACTTTCAACGGCAAAATTTGGAGTTATCGCCAAATATCCTTCTAATTCTTCTAAAGATAGGTTAGCAGGTCAAGCAATTCTGAGGTGGGACTTCCGTATTTGACTTCACTGTCAGTGTCTGAGAAAGTTCACATTTCATTACTCTGGGATTTACTACAATAGAATGTTGCTGTTTCCGTAAGGACAAATACCTGCTTACTAATTGCGTCAACAACATATTCTTTACCTGTGAATATCTATACAGATGACAGTATTCCTAACGACCGAAAAACCGGCGATAGTGGTACATACAGTGGATCATCTGTCACAGCTTTCATTCGTGAATCGGCCCCAAAACCTCTCGAACTTCCCATTGGAAAAAGAGATTCGCAAGAAAAACTGCTAAAAGAAAACGATATCAGCCCCAGTGGATACGCAAAAATTGATCAGCCATTCTTGATTGCACTGAAGGTAAGCTCTGATTGCCTTACGCGAACTGCATATTTTTAAATTTCAGTGATTTGCGGGGCTATGCTAAAGTGGGTTAGCTTTCATTACGATAGCTCCTTGCACTTTGCGAAAGAACAACCGATCTTTAGCTTATCAGCCCATCAAATTTAGTGAGTAGGATTTCCATTTAAAAAAGCCGAAAACTTAAGAAGTGCAGATGTTTTTTCAAAACAAATATGCAGTTTAATTGGCAGAGACAGATTTCCAACAGACGGGCTGTGCGTCTTCTGTTTGCATGCGGTTAGGCTTATTATTTGCTAAACACCATCCATCCTGTTTATCGGATTCCTACACAAATAGACTGGACGACACCGTGGCGATGACAGCTTGTGTGCCTCCGTGACCCATTGAGCTATACTCGGGGATGTTTTTGTGACATTTTCAGTCTTTCATACCAGGTTGGATGACAGCTTGCCTCCGTGACCCATTGAGCTATACTCGGGGATGTTTTTGTGACATTTTCAGTCTTTCATACCAGGTTGGCAAATGTTTACCGGTCTAATCGACATTCTACTAATCCTCCGAGTTGAGGATTGGAACATATCTGGTACTGGCATTTCCCGCCAAACACCTCTGCCTTGCAGTCAGGCCTTAAGCCAAAGGCTTTAGTTCAGGACCCTAATCATCCTCCTGTTGAGGTCTGAGTACCCTAGTGGTATCCAAGCTCACATACAACCTTGATACCTATAACTAACAATGATCTCATGCCACGCAAGCCACCTTGTGGTCCAGTCAGTCACATCGCCTTGCTTGCTGCATACAGCGGGACAGGCAAGCGAAAACAGGCTACTGTTGGCGCCTCGCTTCCTGTTCTTTCCCATGCTTTTCCTTTCTCCCTCTCCGCACCTCATTAAAAACTCTCTCCTAGTAGACCAACCCGTTAAGACTGACGACTTCGTTCATCTTACGTCTATCTTGGTCGAAACGTTTGCGCGTCAGCCCTGCCGGCACCACACAGCTAAAAATCAACATTCAAGCAGTTCGCCTTGCTGCATACAGCGGGACAGGCAAGCGAAAACAGGCTACTGTTGGCGCCTCGCTTCCTGTTCTTTCCCATGCTTTTCCTTTCTCCCTCTCCGCACCTCATTAAAAACTCTCTCCTAGTAGACCAACCCGTTAAGACTGACGACTTCGTTCATCTTACGTCTATCTTGGTCGAAACGTTTGCGCGTCAGCCCTGCCGGCACCACACAGCTAAAAATCAACATTCAAGCAGTGGTCGAGCTAACTGCCCATCACTCTCTACTCACCTTCGGCTGCTCACCTCTGGTGATCTTGAGGCTGTTGTGATAGATTGTTAAGGGGTTGATATCGTCTTGATATCGTCATCTAAGCAGATGATAGATTCGAAGAATGTATCAGAACCACTTTCTGAGATCTATTTTATCTGCTTAACCGTCCAATATTATTTTATACTGAGTTGGGGTCGTCATAGTGCCGGAAGTTTTGCCCGTGACCCGATCCTAACAGATCCGTTGAATCATTTGATATCAGACAGAACAAGGGATTGCTTGAATCTCGAATAAATGTCCCCGAACATAACTTATCGTGATGAGTTACCATACGTTAGGTGAAACTTAGCATTCACGCTTACCTTGCAATTTGGAATACACGAAAATGGAACAGCACCAGAAAGCCTGGAATGCCCGAAGACTGTTCCAGCTTATCCGTTCAGCAAGGTTCTGGATAGTGCTGGTGAGCGAAACCATCAGGGATCAAACTACGGCCACCATCTTCAGGAAAGGAAAATAGTTCGAAAGCTGGGCTTAGCAGTTTGAATAGTTATTCTCGTGACCATCTGCTGCTATGCAGTCGGATTATCAAAATGTACTAGAGGTATGGAGGTAAACGCGGAGCCCCCTACGGCCTACTGCATACATTGAATCACGTGCCACTGAGCTCCTTCTCTGGATAACCACCAAGCCGCAGTGTCCAGAGATGGGAATGAAGTGTCCACTCAGCGGTTGTCTGATCTGTTTGCGTGTATTTTTGAAAAGAAGACGTTCCCAGACAACTGGAGTGAACCGATGATTGTGCCCATGTCCTAAAATGACGTTCAAAGGGAGTGTGGTGAACACAGGGGCATCAGTCTGACCTCGGTCCTAACGAGATTATTGGCGCCACTTGTGCTGGCTCAAGAAACACTGACTCAAGAGCAGCAAGCGAGATTTTGGCCTGACAGGGGCTGCGCTGACTAAATCTCCACAGTCCGTCAAGTAATAGAACAACGCCATACGTAAAAGTGATCCACAACTTTAGTGGTCATCGGTTTCTTAGGCCTACTCGACTCACTTGACCGGTTACATTTCCTTAACACGCTTGCTCAGCAAGAAATATTCCGAAAATGTTTCACCATAACTTCTTTTTTCTCAGACTTTCGCGCGTGTCGGAGTATACAGACAGCTCTACAAAAATCTCTGTACCAAAAGTGGTGCTGACCAACTGTGTTCGCTCTCTCCATTCCTAGTTAATTTCGTAATGGACAGCATAATGGAGTGAACGTTTAAGGGTCGTCAAAACACTCGCGTTCCAATAGCTGCTGACGAAAATCCTGTCGGTCTGGAATATGCAGACGATATCGTTCTCGCCTTCGAAGAGGAAAAGGATAAACCGACCAAAGTCATCTCGTTCTTTGGCACACGCTTTGCATCCATAAAGTGTAAGGTCATGGTTACTTATCACGCTACTTATAATCCAAGGAGTTGAACTCGAAGTTGTGGGGCACTGACGTATCTTGGAAGCTGTCTTAGTTCTGCATGTAGTGTGACAGATGAGACCACTGCGGGAATTTGCAAGACACAGTCCGCTTTACTAATCTGAGGTACCTATGTCGTCAAAACGACATATCCCTGAGTCGCAAGGGACGTGTGCATCAGGTCACGATGCGGGCTGTTTTGTTTTGTGGCTGAGATTTGGCCTTTTCGAGCAGCGGAACTGAGACGTGTCCCGGTGTTCGATGACCTATGTCTCAGAACCAGTGCTGCTGTGTGCTGGGGTCGGCAAATACGTAACGGAGCAATTATAAAGCGAGTTTCCGGCTGTGAAACAGGGACTTTCATTGAAGAATGTGTCCAGCACCAGTAGCTGCGTTGGTCAGCCCATAGAGAAACGATACAGACGCACCGCTTGCCGAAAACAGTTCTGTTTTTTGTGCTTACTCCAGTGTGGTGCAATTAAAAAAAACGTAGCCAAGCCTTGAGCTGGAAGAGGGCTGTGAAGGAGAGTAAGAAAAGTTTGGATACTGTCGTTGTGACTTGTCTTCCAGGATGGGGTCAACGTAGTCCCCAATGTGCACGGCCAGAGACGCTGCAGGATATGACTGCCAAGTAATGCCAGTGGCATTCTTGCTGAGAGTTTCGCTTTAGATTACCTGAATGAGTGATTGGATGCGTAGACACTTCGTAATGGTTGTGGTAGTCTAGATCTAAGTACCTCCAACACCATACTAGACCTTCTGATGGCTCTCATAAGGCTATTATGAATTTTCAGGATGAACTTGTTCCTTAGGGTTTACAGCGGATTCACATATTCGCCCCCCAGTAGCATATCAGGTCGCACGCAAACAGTTCGCCCAGTCACAGTTGTGCGCAGCTCTTCTGTGTTTCAACCGCCGCTGATAGACGAATTCGTGTCGGAAACCAGCTGACCATATTAACGCGTTATTGCGTATGAGATGAGAAAACCATTGAGAGCGATGCTTCTTACCTGAAGCCTGCAGATATCTCTTTGCCATTACACCGATTTAGGTTATTCTTCATTAAAAGTAAAGTAGTGGTTATGTGTTCTTTTGCAAAATATCTACAGGGCTGCTTTGCCGCGGCAGCCGAGGTGATTTCTGTGAGTACGGTTAACCAGTTACTCAAAAGCTATGTGCCTAAGACTTTAGCAGCACGTTTCGGATTTTTCCGCTGAATTTTCGAACGTCGCATGAATTCATGTAGAAAACATTTCGGAAATTGTAAAAATGATAGATGGGTTGATGCATTTTGTTCCTTTGGAGGATACCGGGTTCCTTCTCAACCAGTAAACTGGTAAAAAGGCTACAAAATTCTGATTTTGCACCTGGAGTCGATATTTGCAGTCTCTATCCTCTAATACACACTGTCTGTCTGAGGCAGTTGACTACTGTAAGCTATTTGTCGTTAAACAGATATCAGCAGCATTTTTTTTAGAAGTTCCGTGGTTAGGATGACCATACGGCATTGTCAGTCTTCTGGTTTCAATATGACATTATTCCTTCAACCCATTTTTACCTTCATTTTCTAGAGCTTGATAAGAGATGCGGTTTCAGAAAGTTTCGCTCAGTATGCCAATAGATGCAGTGTTCTTGCACCGGATCGCAGAGCGCTTGAGCAAACATATCACTTGGAGACCTGCGTCACCTCCTCGAGATCGGAAAAAGCAGCACTGAAATTGGTTGAACAGTCTTCAGTGTTACCGGAAAAGCCCTCGGCATGGAGTAGCCTCATCCCGAAGCACAGCATAACAGAGCCATCAAAAACAGCCTGTCGTCTGACTTCGATGAGATCAGATAATGACAATGTTTCCTCTGCACACAGTGAGATGTTACCTGAATTATGTGTGTCCCCATTTTATTACAAAACTTCCTGTTGGTGATTGGTTCACTCAAGATTGATCTAGACAGAGATACAAAGAGCAGTTGAACATTGCCTGCCAGTATTATGTCACGCAAGCGAACATACCTGAAAACGAATAAAATTCTTGCGTTTTGGCACTGATCATCACACAACACGTTCCATNGAGCGGGTGAACATTGCCTGCCAGTATTATGTTACGCAAGCCGAACATACCGAAAACGAATAAAATTCTTGCGTTTTGGCACTGATCATCACACAACACGTTCCATCTGGTTTGCCCGGAATAGTAGTGAACAGTACTTAACCCCGAAATTCTTTCCCAAAAAGGGATAGTGATCACAGATGTGTTCTAGCGTGAGACAGACCATACTAATAAATGAGCGACTCTGCTTATTTTTGCCCTTCAGGCTTGAAAAATCTTAGGACGCTCCGGTAGTGGTAACAAATGAGCAGGCATAGAAATTACCAACGATGAGTATTTTAATACAGAGGATGTTGTAACTGGCTTTGTGAGACTCATGGTTGGACTTTTTGCTGGGCTGGACAGTTTTGTTGCAGTCCTCACGCAGCTGATGGCTGTGTGCTGGCCCGTGATTTTGCAAGAATTAAGCATTTCTACACTTGAGTAGAGAATCGCCAAACCAAGCAGAACAATCAAAAGAAATCCCGAACCAGGCAAATCGGTCAGCTGGTGGGATCATCCTTTAGACCAAGGTACAGGAAGTCACCAGAGAGGCATCGAAATCAGGCTCAAAGATCACCTCATTGATTACCACTCAGGACAGCAGTCGATGAATAGGTGAAATGAAGTCATAGTCCAAAATCGCTTCCTGTTGGTACTGTGGTAAAAAAACATTAAAATGTATCACTCTAAGTTACGTCATCACATTTAAGAAAAGGTGAAAACAGTCATCACTACGTACTTTCGGTATAGTGATTATAGCTGCTGCAGTTAAGTTAAGCAAATATTTGGGGACTAGGAGGTGGATAGAGGAGGTTGATTTAATTGCTGCATCAACACAAGAGCTCCAGTGAATTTTTCGCATGGAAGATTTTGAGGGGAGCTATGCATTGAAGGCAACAGCCCGGAAGTTTGAGTACCAATGGGGACGCAACCGGGCCACGGCTGACAATGTCTCTGACCATCAATGTATCCCGTCTCGGCGTCCCCATATACAGCGAAGGCGATAACCAGCGCAGCTGAGTTTGTTGTTAATGGCTTTCCTACTCCGCTGACAAGTCATTGCTTGAACTTCTTTAGCTCGTTCCCACCATGCGTTTGGCTTTCCGGAAACTGCTGTCCAAAGATCCCCGTCGGCTGACGTACTGATCAGTGACCAAGCGGGCTTAACCTATGTAGTGTAGTCATTTCATTCACCAGGGTGGAGTTATTTCTTTTGAAAACACTTTCGTGTGCTTTAGAACGACTGACCAGATGTTTCCATCAGACCCGGGTAATGCTTTGAAGAAATTTATGGTCAAACGTTGGTTTTTTTTATGTCCCGAGTGCACAGCGACCAGGATTCTGACCTATATAACAATAATGAGCACACAACAGCATTGCAAACTCACCCTTGACAGTTAAGCTTATGACACTTCTGCGCCACGGGTGATGTAGGTTCATAAATTTGCCCTGTCCTTCCTATTTTGCATGGCTGGACTACTGTGACTGATACGGTGTCCAGTCAGTATACAAAGAAAAGATCAGAAAGTACCTTCGATGATCCAGAAACCAGGCTGATGCCACGGTTCGTGTACCAATTTCGAAAGCAGGACCTACTCTCAGTGTGTGCCCCATTCTGTAGGCATTTCATCTCCACTCCATATGACAACAATGGGTTTCTTTTCAGATGCGTAACCAAAGATTTTCCGCCTTCTTTGAAGAGAGCTGGGTATAAACTGTCCGGTCCTGGTGCCCCCAAGTTTTAAAATAGACGGCTGATGTTTCACTTATTCATTTAACGGGTATTTGATGTTTGCATTCTATTCGCCCGTTTGCACTACCTACAGGAGCTGTGTTGCAGGCGACCAGCTAAACTGTCCTTCAAAGACTTCGACCGTTTTTTTCGGGTCAGCGTTTTTCCAAGTGAATTATTGGGTCGTATTTTTCACTACTCGTTTCGCCGACTATGGATCATATTGAACTCCATAGAAATAGTTGTTTCCAGTGGCAACAGCTGAGGTCGTCCTTAACGTTTTAAGACGAATCATGTCTGTTTGTGTTAGGGCCACATCAAGGCACATCGGTCAGGAACTGATAGTCAAATTACCCAGAGATATTTGCTTACACGGTTGGAAGTGTTTGGGGATGGGAAACGGTGGACAAATTATACTTCCCGGTTGCCCAGACTGAAGAAGGAAGTTTAGTTGATGCACCCCACCTTGCGTTTTTGACTCTGACAAACGAGGCACTCGGGCAATGTAAAATTCTGCTAGGGGTGATTGAGCCCAGCTTCCATATTAAACAAGGAAGACTTACAACAGAAGTGTTTATGTCCGTTGGGTTTTCTTATCGTATCCCGCAAAAAAGCAGAGTCCGTATAGTTCTCGGAACAGTTTTCTTCAAAGCCAGTGGCCTTGTAATTCCAATGCACGAGCAAATTTCAGCTTCTGGTACACCAGAGCAGATGGAAGTAGGCGCACCATTCATTCCGATGAAGTGGTAATCCGCCCACACGATGGGACTACTGAGGTGGATTACTGGGCTTCTGTACTGTCGAATTCAACGAGAGCCAAAACTGATTGTATGGGTCGACATCCAGGAAACACGGGTTCAATTCTCTAGGGTGGTTGGAGAGAAGTTCACTGTTGTTGATTTCCAACAAATCCAAGGTAGCTATACTGTACCTGTCTGCTTTTCATCACAGAGTAACCATTTGAAGAATGAAGTCGGAATCAAACTTTTGGAATTTCCTCACAATGATAAAACGTTTTTGTTGCAAAATGTGTCTTGATAGCGAAGAACTCTTTTACACGGAAAAATTCGTCACTGAAACTCCGCGAATGGGTGTGGAAACGTCAGCCACGTCAGTGAACATTAAAGGTGTCATTCTATTGGTGACGGAGCGCTCACAGAATCATTCCAAAGCTCAACAAACAACCAGACTAAGTGAAGAGTTCTTCACTAGTAGCACAAACGTCAACGTCTCTTTATTGACATAATACACTACTCAAAGTCTCTTCGTTTGTTCCGATTTCTCCACTTATGGATTTTCTCCAATCCCATGTGCAAACGATTTTGAATAACTTAAATTACTCTGCTGCACGGTTTGGCATGCACTTCACACCTGCAAAATGTGAAGAGCCGCTACAAGACTGGGTGGGATCAAACCCACACCTCATGCTCGCAGGTGAGCCAATCAACGTGGTAGATAAATTTGTTTACCTGGGCAGCTGTATAAGTTCCGGAGTTTTCACTGCGATTGTGCGATCCATACTGCTTTATGAATCAGAGAACGCATGAAATCTATCGCCTTCAATGCGTAGCTACCTAATTTCCCAACAAACTGAATGCGTTCGCCCCCAAGTAGTGGTTGTAGGTTGCACTTGCCCGTTTTCCGGTGATTGAAACTGTAGCAGCTGGAACTAGTGTGCCTACAACACACGGTTGATAGCTGATAAATTGAACTGAGTTGAATTGAATTTTCTCATCTAAGCTTAAACCACATCAAATTCCCCACCCTCTGACCAAGTGTTTAATTTTGAATGCCTTACTTCCGGCTGGGTCAATGAACAATAACACACGTCAAATTTTTTCACATACTGGGTGGTTCAGCCAACTGAAGAACGAATGGAAGCAGTCACCAAGTTATCGCCTCTGGAAAGCTGACCAATTCCAGCCACTTGTCTCCAGACTTTTCCAGAATGATAAACACAGTTCCTACTGGTTATAAGCTGACAGCTTACCTGATGAAAAGTAGGCAGATACTGATGAGTTACTCAACTGAATTAGGCCATTAGTTATGCAACCGCTTCACGTTTTCCCACCTAACAACAGATGTTTGCTTTGGCAACGGACGCAGTGGTATTACTCATTACTGCGAAAGCAAACTACACATCATTCTGACCACTAACTTGTGTCTGCCAGTGTGCTCTTGCGCTGGACCTGGTCTGCCTGTTAATCAGTTTAATTTGATACTCGTTTGTTTCAACAGCTCCAAAGAACCTAGACAAATCAGGAGGACAATCTGGGTTGCAGTACTACCGTGAAGTAAGTCCAACTGAAGCTTTATCCCCAATTTTCTGTTACACCATAAGCTTTGTACTAAAGGTATGGTACACTTAGTTCGACATAAACAGAGGCCTCCGTATCTTCACCGCTTACCAAAGAAGAAATATGGGCTGCATCACCACTGGTATAGACACAAACTTTGGTGACGCCTTCGTAAGAGATTTGAAATTATTTGCTGAGATCCACCTTCGAATTGGTTTAGCTACCAATCGTTCATTTCCAAAAACATAATGGGCCAAAATCGACCGTCCAAATTTGAGTTACTGTGCATTTGTTGAAAGTGTGCGCAAATTCGTTATTACTTCTTTCAGGAAATCCGATGAACCCAGTTGTCTGTGAGCGAATTTTACATGTTCATTCCATCAGAATGGCCATCAGTTCAATGAAGCAACAGCCAAAAGAGAGCACCAAAATAGAAACGCAACTATGGGAGAAAGTCGGAGTGTGTATACTAAAGTTCTGTATATGTATAATGGACTTAAAAATTGGTCATGTTGCTTTCCCTTCAGTTTGGAAGCACATTGGCAGCTGCGAAAATGGACATACTGACTATTCAAAGCAACATATCTCACTGAAAAGAACAAATCGTGTATTGCAACGAACGAACCCTGTTGAACATCTTACGAGGATGGAAGACTGTCGACTGGGTGTTTGGACTTTGATCATTTTCAACATTCTGCTACTAAACTTGTGCAGGTGTATCACTTTATGTTTGACACATAATGTCAGAGAAAAACTCGCCATTAATGTCAGTAAATTTCATTGCTGTCTTTTCCTCCATCTATCTTCTTTCTATCCACATCGTTTTTCACTAGCCCTCGCGGAATCGACCCGGCATTGACCTGCAAAGACCCAGAGCATCATCGTGGCTCCATCCAAAACCAACTGACTTTGTTGGTTCGTCTTTTCTAAGTTCTTCGGAAAGTCGTTCATCCAACCGTCAAATTCATATAGAAACCTACGTGAAAGATGTGCGTCAAAGTGATCAGTCTTCACTTAACCAGCAGCATGGCACTCTTAAGCCAGATGCCTACTGTTTGACAGGTTCATCTGTTCTGGAATAGTTGGTTGGGTACGTTTCAGTGTCAGCCAATAAAATTGCCGTCCACTACCCAGTGTTTTCTTTGTGAACCATCAGCTCACACTACACATTCCCCTTCATCTTCTCTATCCTCTTTCAACATGTGAAGTATTCAGATTCTTACGCCCAACCTGCCCCTCAACCTTACATAGGCAGGAAAAAAGCAACTTAAGTCGGCTTATATCGAATACTGTCAGCACTTTTGCTTTCCAAACACTGATGAAGTAACTGAATGATGTTACCAGATCCTCAGATGAGCAGCACAGTGTTAAATAAATCATCGATTTGCATGATGAGTCGGTCTGTAGTGAAACAATGTAGAAATTCCACAGAAGTTTCCAAGAGCTTCGCTTAATGAATTGAAAATTCGCTGACGTATAAAAACATTCTTGACAAACAATAACGGCAACCTCGTGAATAGTACGAATTCACATTGGTCATGAAGAGGACCTGCTCCATCGCAGAGTACGTTTCTGTATCCCAGTGAACCTTCGCGAACTACCAGACCATGCCGGATCGCATGGAGTTCATAATAGAGATCTTAAAACTCAGCCCGAAAATGACCCTTCTCAGCTAACTGTGTTGCCGGCTATGCTAACAGGTACATTGAACGATCAAAACTGGAGAGTGTTGATCGAGGTAGCTTCAGCAGGTATTCTTAGCTACTCAGAAAAGTATGAGTAACTAAACAAAGCCGTCATGTACATTAAACCTGATGCGCGTAGAATCACCCCAACACTGGTACAATTGCTCTGATAGGGTAAATATCAGTTAGAACAGGTGAGTTGACTGCTGGGAAGTATTCGCGCATAAGAGTGGCGGATGAGGAAGTAGTGGGCAAGGAATCTGGTGAGTGAATCCATGAAGACAAATAATGATCTTACAGCGGTATGGCACACTCACTCAAAGCTCACACTTTAGACTTGTAAACAGGCTTAGTTGAGGAAGAGTTGCGCTTAGCTAGATTGCCGCCGACGTAAGGCAATTGTTCCAATGTTTGTTGGAGAACGCATTTTGTTTTAGTTCATTGCTAAGCGTCAACGTGGAGCACAAACGAAGCAACATTACTTTGAGATGGCATGCAGTCCTCGGATGATCACGATGAGAACCGGCTGTCCACGGCTTTCTGCTATTAGAGAAACCAGATGATTGTCCTCAGTTTCAATGCGTTTGTCGTTGGTTTCTATCCCTTGAGAGCCCGTATCCTTCAACAAATGTACGAGTAATAAAGGAGCCACGAAAAAGTGCCAAACTTCTAGCTAGACTTTTAGTGTAACATACATCAGTGAGAACCAAGCTGGTGCTAACAGTCATCACTCATAAATTAACTGTTACAAGATACTTGATAAAGGCTTCTTTTGATTTGTGCTATCAGTAGGCTCACTCATTAGTATCACAATACAGCCGATACCCACAAAGCCAGAAATAAACAGACAGGTCAACAGTTTCAAATCAGAATACCATAAGTTCGTAGGAGAAATCATTCAGAACTGACATCCTCTTTTTCTGCACAACATCCACGTATGTCAAGCCTTGACAGACTCCAGAAAGAACACAAAGACTTAGTTTGAACACATGTCGATTAGGATGACGTTCTGTGGTTAGTTGAGCATCTAAGCAGAGCCAAGAGATAAGGGCATTAGCAGGTTAAACCAGGAGGTTCCTCACACCCAGATAAAAGCGAACTGCGGTCATTCGCCACCCTTGTTTTCGAAGTAATGATACATACCAAGTACCAGTTTAGCAGAAATAACTGCACCACTAACTGGAGTCGAGGCTAACATTGATTTAGAACCGCTGTGTTTTATTTTAGTAAAATGCACGTAATGAATATCGAAGTTAATTATCATTTTTATACACAATGTAAGCAGATAGGTAATCGCTGAGTTTAATTAACCTACAAGCACTAGAATTTTATGAAAGTTTTATCCTCCGTTGGGATTTTGTAGTCATTTTGTGCATCCTGATGCCAAATATAAGTAGTCGCACACTCCACAAAAGCAGACTGAAAAAGGTTTTTGAATAATTTCCTTTAGGTCCTTATTTTACCCACTTTCGAACAATCAATTCTTTAGGTATGAATATTGTTCGATTCCCCTTGGCTTTTCTTTCAGGTTTTTTCCAACGTTCCGGCAGATCAAACAACAGAATCAAAATGACTATCCATTCAAGACTGTACTTGTTACGGGTGTGCGTTTTTGTTCATTTTATACACCTTCCTTCTTGTTTTGATCTAATAGGAAATCTTAAGAATGATGGGATGCAATTTTGGGAAGGCGTTCCCCCACAATGCAATCTCTATGCTATATACACAATTCTGGATGTTGTAATTTACCTCCGGTTGATTTTCTAATGTATTTCGAAATATAGCTCTTATCTTTCAAACACAACTTAACCTCGGGTATACTGATGTGCAACTATGGGTTGTCTGCAATAGCTATTTTCTTGGCCTACTCTAATTTCCTGCTATTTGTGCAGTTCAGGGGTGTGGTCGGCATTTGGTAGTGTATGCAATCTTGAGAATGGCGGCGATATCTTCCTTGGTAAGTCAAAACGGGCAAATCATTTGAAGTTAAAGGTGCCGCTTAATTCCGAAAGCCTCAGCCACACGATCAGACTACTCTCCAGTAGTTAGCCACTGAACGACCGACTGGTGTTGTGCCCACAACCTAACGGTTTTGAGAGGAATTTATGTTGCTCAACGTCTCGATCACATCAAAAACCTTTATCGGTAACGAAACGGTCAAAATCGGGTGGACAAGAAAACAATCGATATTCTTTACGTTACTCTGATCAGTCCGATTCATGTCTATACGCAGAGGTCGAGGAGGCTTCATGTGAATAATCAGGGTATTTTGGTGTCGCACATTCCTGTCCAGATGGCGCATAATTGTTGGCCTTCATTTTGGCCTACAAATGCTCGTTGGGAATGAATGGCTAACTCTGCCACCCAGTGACTTTCCGTATGTGGGATAGGTTGCTAAAGAATATTTTGGCTTCAGTAAGGAGTACCATGTGCCCCCTCTGTCTGGTCATGACGTGCGACTGTCGGGTGGTACTCTGGGGTGGGCAGCATGTGTATTTTGTTGCAGCGGTTCCTACGTGTGGTGGTCTGCTAGTTTTACCCTTTCCCTGAATTCAAAATCCATTCACCGTGTTTCGGTTTGGTCATCCGCTTGTGCAAGTTCTTTTTGGGAAAGCAAGCGTCCTTTTCCGACACATACTCTCATTTTGGCACGAATGTGCTTTTGACAGAAAACTCAAGTGAATTTAGCTGAATATATCGTTTATGATAGTCCGCAAATAAGTAGTGTGTTAGGTTTAAAAAAACAAGTGTTGCGTTATCTAGAATATTGTGCCACTTGAAACTCAAGGCGGCCTGATGCAGCACATTCAACTGAAGGGGACTATCATAAACGAAAAATTCAGCTGGATTCAGTTGAATCTCCCGTGCAAATTAGAGCATTTTTCGAAATCCGTCCAGTGTGTTTAAGTAGAACATAAGGTTGTTGAAAACAAGAGGACTGGTGAACCCTCAATGGGACGAAGCCAATTGTGCGCTTTCGAAGAGTTTTAGGAAACCTTACGAATGGTGCGGTTCCTACGTGTGGTGGTCTGCTAGTTTTACCCTTTCCCTGAATTCAAAATCCATTCACCGTGTTTCGGTTTGGTCATCCGCTTGTGCAAGTTCTTTTTGGGAAAGCAAGCGTCCTTTTCCGACACATACTCTCATTTTGGCACGAATGTGCTTTTGACAGAAAACTCAAGTGAATTTAGCTGAATATATCGTTTATGATAGTCCGCAAATAAGTAGTGTGTTAGGTTTAAAAAAACAAGTGTTGCGTTATCTAGAATATTGTGCCACTTGAAACTCAAGGCGGCCTGATGCAGCACATTCAACTGAAGGGGACTATCATAAACGAAAAATTCAGCTGGATTCAGTTGAATCTCCCGTGCAAATTAGAGCATTTTTCGAAATCCGTCCAGTGTGTTTAAGTAGAACATAAGGTTGTTGAAAACAAGAGGACTGGTGAACCCTCAATGGGACGAAGCCAATTGTGCGCTTTCGAAGAGTTTTAGGAAACCTTACGAATGGTGTGTTGGGTCTAGACGAAACACCAGTCAAAGCGCCTTGTATGTTTCACACCGTGAGAGGATCCTTCGTATATTTTTAGAAGTCTAGTTCCTCCACGTTATCTCTACAGTCGTTGTGTCCGCATGCCAGCAGCTCTTAATGATCGAACATCGCGTCCACTGGACGGATGTGTCACGTGCAGTTGACGGACTGAACGAAGGCATGTCTTGATAGGTCAGAATACCCGTCAACTGCACCCAGCATCTATAGGTAGACGCCCCACACCCCATCACGACGATCCTAGCTTGACTCTGTGGAACATCCTGTGATAATCCTTTAATTATATCCGTAATAATCTGTCTCCATAAAGGGCTTCTGATATACCTTCTGATATCTTCTGATATGCCTTCTGATAGTGGACGGAACAAAGAGTTAAGGACCAACATAGAAGTTGCATCACCGTCAGCAAGGCACAACACGTTTGAATCTTTTGTTTGCTCGTAGGTGATTTGGTGGTGTTTCGCCTCATTGCATTTTTAGTGAACAAAGTAGGATGACCATTTTTTCAGCAATCTATGAGTGTGCTAATTTTCATTGGTTTCTGAGGCCTTGTCTGAGGCCCTGCATTTGACGCAATTTGCACCTTGAAGACGTCAAACATTTGTCAATACATGGACCATTCATGAAGCTGATTCTCATTTACGTTTGTTTTGCGGAGCGATATCAACCCTTCCGTGTATACCTGATGGAAATTATGCAAGGACCCAAGGTGAATTAGTAAAAGATAGTAAACGCTGGTAGTATAGATGGTAAAGGTGACGTTCGAATGTGGTCGTTCGATCTGGCTTAAATTTAAAACATTTGAAATCCCCAACCATTCTCTTGCTATCAACACTAGTATGCAGTTGTGGCGATTTTATATGATCGCATTGTTATCTTTCGATGTGTTCCTCGAAAGATTTGAAGGCCTTGAGTTATGTTATTCGATTTTTATTCACATACGGCTAAAACAACTTGGTCCTATCGTGTAATTTTTCTATAATAGTTCGCGCTTCAAATCCGTTCATCGTAGCGGGGCGTGAGCACGGTAATGCCCGCAAATCAAAAGCTGAACGAGTCGCAACCGTTAGCGTTCCCAGTTGCCGACAGCATGGCCAGTATGGTCAGTAAACTAGTCTTGAGTACACAGACTGAGTAAGACTGAGTTTACAGACTCACAATCTGGCAATGAACCATCAGAGTTATTCAAGGCAATAAAGTCCACATACGCATCTAGTTTGTGCTACCTGATCCCCATGGACTGACTTCTCGGGATAAAAGTGGACTGTCGCGATAGCTTTCACTGAACAGAGACACCAGCTGAGCTTATGTACTACAGCCAAAAATAGACAAAGCTAAAACTGACGAATAACAGAATTCAGAGGTGTGTGAAAATAAAATTGAGAGGACTGACAGACTCAGCAGCTATTGCTCTCTACATGCGCAAATCAATCGTCTTCAATACAAGTTTATTCTTATGAGGGAAGCTTATCCATACTGAAAAGCTCACAGTCATTGTACAACTGCTATCCTTATTGGAAATAACCAGCAGGAACTTTAGAACTCGCGGCCTTTCGGCTGGCAGTTAAAGTCTAAGCCGTTCGGCTAAGAATGGCTGATCAGCAGTATGAATAGCTAGGACTTAGACAGGATATAGCGCTTTACTCGCGTGTTCCTCGAATGATAAACTTTCAGACGAAAGCTTCACTCATCGTGCAAGCGATTCTTCCTCCTGAGCAAAGTTTAGTTTGTTGGTACTGTGAGGATGATTCTGGACAGGCGTTTTGTGTAGGGAACCAAGCCACTGTGGTTGAGACTGCTATCCAAGGGCGATTTGTCCACTCATGTCGTATCAGACTGCCTTAACGGATGTTTGAGAACACTTTTAAAGTGATCCATTTATAACTTAGGTTCACCAGGCTTCAGATGTCTAGGCAACAACTGAATGA
>NW_008751716.1:1550838-1650479 GCF_000715545.1 Opisthorchis viverrini | reverse complement strand
ACCAAGCCACTGGGTTGAGACTGCTATCCAAGGGCGATTTGTCCACTCATGTCGTATCAGACTGCCTTAACGGATGTTTGAGAACACTTTTAAAGTGATCCATTTATAACTTAGGTTCACCAGGCTTCAGATGTCTAGGCAACAACTGAATGACCAACCAGTTCATCGGTTCACCTATATACAACTCTACCAATTTGCTACTGTATGGTTCACTGAATCATCTGAATGCTGAGGACTTCTTCTAGACACGTTTCTGGCCACGTGTCCTGTCGTTGGTGAAAAGAGTTGTGAAAAACTTCGAAGTCAGATTTAGACAGAACTTGGAGACAGATCATCAAGTTAATCTTGCGAGAATCCTGGAGCAATAACCGAGACTATGTAACAATGTTTCCAACACATCAGAAGCTGTATCCGTCAGGATTCACAAGCTTGAATATTGCCTTCAAGGGCGTTTGATTTAAGAACACCGCTTATCGTGGTATGGTCCACCCCACCCTCCTGTGATCAATCGACTGAAACAACAAGATGTGAAAATCAATCCTAGTGAACCTGGTTTTTAACTAGGTGACAAACAGCCTAACCAGCATTTCGCAACTTGTTATATTTATTTCATTCTTTTGGTAATCTTTTTAAACTGATCTAAAAGAATTGTAAGCCAGACACCTTCTTTTAAATCCATAATCCAACTTTGAGGACAATTCAGTTAAATAGATACGGAACCTTTCATCACTCGGTCATTCGCAACTTGTTGTTGAGTACTAGCGAAAGATGTGTGGGTTACAGATCAGTAAAATACTGTGGTATATAAACATCAGTTTTTCGACTGTGAGTGTTTATGCTAATAAACATTTTCAAGACGAATGCCTGAGTTGTGATACATGACGGATTTTCTAGTACGTATTTTATGGTTGGTTAAAGTTACCAGCCTATGGATATTTGTTGCTGAGACATATCACCCCTGTTAGGAAAACGGCTGGATCGTTTACTTAATAAATAAGCCGTTAAAACGCCCGTTTTTTTCCAATAAGTCAGGAAGAAAAAAACCATCACACCCCCGCAATCAACTTTGGATTGACTCCTGTGTGGGTAGACGCTTATCATGTCAACAATAATCTTCAGGTGTTTGCTGACTTTAATAAACACAAGCCTATCCACCACCCACTCCAAAGTGACCGTTGACCAGGGAAAAGTGTTAATAACAATCGACACCGTCGTCACTTTATCAACGAGAACACAACGGTACTCTTGTTTGCTTGATGACATGCGGCGTTAGTGTAAGTTGGAAAGATCATCTTTCAAATTTCCATTTTTAAACGGTCTATATGGAAAGCAACGCTTAATATCGAGGCGATGTTAGGAGAGCAGAGCTGGTTGGTCAGAGTTGGTTGTGGTCAGCATGAAACGAGGTTTCTGGAGTCCAGCTCCAAGACAGCCTGTTCAAAAAAAACTTCACAAACAGTCTTCTTTACCTATGTGTTGTTATTTCTAGCAATCTGATTTCAGTTTGACTGTGCAAAACAATGGCGAGATATGGTCGATGTTTTTGGTCATTCATTTTTGTGTCTGAGCGTCGAATATCACACTTGCTGTGAAGGACGGAGCGCTAATTCAGTCAGCCAGCGACTAGCAGCGCCCAAGTTGTTTAGGTTCATTAGACTCAGTACAGTCGATCTACGATGAGTAGTACTTCCCTAAACCCTGTCCCTAAAAGGTAAGTGCGGGAATGCAGAGTATCCTGGCCTTGACAACCAAATTAATCTTCTTGAATGGCAAACCCTATAGTCGGGGTTATCTGTCGTCCATGCATTTCCGTTTCCAAGCGAAAATACGCTTTTTGAAACGCCAACTTCCCTACACTAGAGTTCATTTGAGGGAGTGGGTAGCGACAGTTTTGGTGTATACTCACAAAGCAGTGTATGAACACAGCGGAACTGCTGTAAATGCAGGACAAAGAGAAGACATAGGAGCAAGGAAGTAGCTTCTTAAATGAAAGTGGGCACTTGAAGACGGAGCCACATAATTCATCCAGCTATGGTAACTATACTGCTTCAGGGTCTGACTTAAGGGTCCTCATTTGGATGATAAAAGCTCTTCGACATCCCGCTACGGTTTCACTCTTCCTTTAGCTCATCAAATGGGCGAAGACAGCGGATTTTCACCGATCTCATCACTTATTTCAACACTAATGTGTACGTAACCGACTTTAAACATCAAAGTAATTTGCCCACGAGTTTATAACTTTACATAAGGACTTAAAAACGTCCACTAATATCTAGAATTCTTCAGTGAGAGCATATTGACTGGCGGAATAAGTAGAAGTGCAATATTTTCATAGCAATGCAAGTGTCTTAATCTGGATGGCGTTGAATTGGCAATGTCATAAATATGCTGACAAACGCCTATTGCTCTTGTTCAGTGTGGTTAAGGTGCATCAGCTTCAACAAATCCTTTACTGCAAGAGGACCTTGTTGAAAGATTTTCGCAACCAGAGACACATCCTTGAAAATTTATGGGCATTTGCAGCTTTTTATCAGTGTTTTCTCATTATGAAGAAAAAAATCGCCTTTGGATACATAGTATCATCCTTGTATGAACCGCGAGTAGCTTACAAAAGTTAGTCTGGTTTATTCTGACCCCAAATCACTTTATGGTACCACTGCCTAGTGATTCATCTAATATAACTGCTGTAAAGCAAAATACAGGCTCAAGGAATTTTTGGCGTTTTTTTAACATTGGTATTGGATCGCTAAATATAACCATTAAAACAGAAGCTGCCATCGGTACCATCTACAGGAACTTTTTGACAACATTTTTATTGGTCCAAATTTGTTTTACACATGTATTTGCAACAGGAATTCATATGAACTAAAATGTTTTACAGAATAACGGCAAACTGTTAAGTTTCCCACTGATAATAGAATACAAATATGAGATCTCACGTGGCTGTTAGTCACGACAAAGTAACAAACTTCATGTTTAATTCACATTTTCGAGAGAAAGGACAGCTGAGACATTCGAACGTTTTCTTTGAAAACACCCTCACAGATTACACACGGGACATAAAGCATCGACAGCAAAATACAACAGCAAAGATTGATTACTTCCATAGTGACCCTGTTTAAAACCAAAACTATTGATTTTTTGTGTGGAAAATCTCGGGATGATTACCATTTCTATGGTGATTGACATTTTCTATTAAAGTTGGGCTGTTTGGAAGAACAGATCAAGATAGCGTGTGCCAAACACTAATGGGCTCTGTTGAGTACTTTTCGCCCGTTTCTTTTCGATCGCTACGGCGTATGGATTCGACAAGCAGTTGCCACTGCTGTGTGGATTCACTCCTAAGAAAGCCACTACCACCAGTTGCGCACTGTCCAACTACTCGGCACTGTCCAAATCGACCGCGGGTACAAAGGTAGATGACCAAGCCCAATGTATCCCTGTTCAATATTCGAGTCAGCTTGACTTGGAAACGAGCGATTTCATTGTGTGGGGACAGCGATTTCGATGATCGCAACTGCGTCGAAGTACCTTCACTGACACCGGTTGTCGGGCGCATCTGGTTTAATAAGTCCGGAATAGGAAGGGGTTGGCTTCGGAAAGTAGCCAGGATCTTTTCGCCTTTGTACAACACCGTCCTCACAAATGCTGAAACTGATTGAATAAGTAAATGAATCAAAATTATCAGTCAAATTACACGGTGGAGGATTAAGGAAAACGAATGTTCAGTATTTAGTTAAGGGCCCATTAAAAGAAATTCATCTACTTCTAGGTAATAGTGCAGTCGTAGGGGGAAGGTTACCCTGACGAAAATGTATTCAGAACAACCTCTGTCTATGCATTTCTTTCTACAAAAAAAGTAGTTACTAAGAGGGTCACTTAGAGCAGGATGAGGGATCCCTGTTCCCCAGTTTACTGTCACCAATTGACGAATTTGCCGACATGCATTTAGTTATCAATGTACGACCTGATAGTGCCATAAGCCGTCTATGGTACCACAATCAGTAATCCCCAGGGTCATTCACTTCTGTATACCAAAGATTGCTAGGCCATCAGACGAACAATGGAGCTTGTTCGGTTCAACACTGGCTGACACTGCTGATACGTGGAATACAATATGTATTTATGTATGTATGTAGACTGTATGTGGAATACAGTCATAATGTGTAGAAACGCCTCAGGTACAAACTGAATCTGATCACCGTCTTGTGTGTGAAGGATTACTGGTATAACGGTGGATGCTACCGGTAAAGCATGCGAGTAGTATGTGGTTTTCTCATAAGTCCGCTTCGCATCTGTTGAAAAGTGAGATTTATAGCGGAATTTGTGGAAGCGCTCTGTAGCATTCGTTCAAGTTTGAGTGATAGTCAGTGAGTATCCAGGAAAGTTCAGAAAGTTCTGTTCGAGTAGAAGACGGATACACAGTTTTTATAAACAAGATGCATTCGAGAGTTTTGCTTCCCTGTCCAATAGTCTGTATCTGTTCAGTTGGTGATTTCCAACAATCACAGCAAAGGTTCTCTTCATTTCACTGGTATGTAAGTCAACCAAAGAAAATCTAAATCATCTATGCTGAGAGCCCCTTTATTCCTCAGTTCTTATTCAGGTTGGAAAACATAGGTATCATCAGGCATACGTAGTCTCGGAAGTCGTGATTTCTCTTAAGGCATCTGAATAACTGGTCCTACAAGAGAGTGTTTCTAGAGAACTGTCTCTGTTGCGCATCGTTGCGTTAATTCCCGTCAATATGTTTTCACATACACATGGCCACTCCTACATAGACGCGGTACTTGTGTTTTGCAAGTGCTCTCAGCACCTTACTGCCGCGCCTTGGATGCGCAATGCATTTTTGTGCAAGACCCTTGCGAGTAAAATAAAACCTTTAACGTCAAATCGCTGCATTTTTAACATGTGTGATGAGAACAAAAATCACCCTTATTTGGCGTCATTTTTGCGATTTGTTTTAATTAATTCCATTTTGAAATTTTAGCGCACATTCAACTTTGCTGTGTTGTGGCTTCATACGCGTTTGTTGAGAAATTAGGGGCTGTATCTATTTCGTCTTTCACAGCAATTGAGAAGGCCTTAAATCAATACATGAAGGATGGCTATGTGTTATTCGTGCGTTCATTCATTTATCGAAGCAATAACGCTGTTTTTTGTTACGAATGGGTGTACTGCAAATGCAGCTGGAGACCTCCAGGGCACACGGAAATCGGAGAATCCAAATAAACTAGTAAGCTGGGCGCGTTTTCCAATAGGAAACACTACGCGTAGCACCGGCTGTCCAGTTCGGTCTTGTCTATGGAAGCAAAGGAACGACCTCGCACCCACCTCTTATTCTCTGGAACACAACCATAAGTTGTCAAAGTTTTTGTACGGTCGGCTAACCGAAGACGAGCTGGGATACCTGCAGAGCCCTTCTGAAACATAGAACGCCGTCGAGTGAGGTGCGGTAGTTTGTGGTCGATGCATTCGGCAAGATCCTTACAACTCAAGGTGTATACAACTACCTCCGGAAGTGTAGACCGTCTCTGTTCAGTCGGTACCGCATAGTTGGGTCTTATTGTGGTAGATTATATGTCTTTGATGTTGGCAGAAATCCTGGAGGCCGGACGCGTGCCTGTGTGGCAGTCAGAGGAAGGTCATTGTAGCCACATACGCTTTTCCCGATAGCAGCAAACAGCGTTGTTCCGACGTTTTCCAAATGCAGTAAATGAGAACGGAACGCATGCAACAAACCGTTTTGGGTAAGTTCTTTATAGCACATAGTATTAGGCCTGTGGGTACGAGTTTTAAAGCTGCTACACTATAAAGTGGCAACCCTGAAAATGTCGTAGCTTTCGAGAAATCAATTCCATTGTGCGAATACTGAGCGGCCACCTTACTGCATTTCTCAACATGAGCCCGGCTTTCCTCACAGAACACATCGGTCCTTCTGTGGCTCAATGCAGATCCCACATGAGCGATATGGCTTAACACAGAGGACTACGGTAAAGCGAGAAAAACTAAGGATACGCCTATATATCCTGCTAAATGTGAGCTAGCCACGCTGCTGATTAATAGCTCATGGCCGAACGGTTAAGTGTTCAAACTGCTAGCCAACAGGTTGCGAAATCGAGACTCCCTAGGGTTTCATGCAATGCACAATGATGATGGTTCCCAATAAGAAGGAAAACAGCCGTAAACTAATCCTCGGCTTTTCACCATAAATCGACTTCAATTATAGGACGAAAATTCCATCGAAATTCTCAAATCCCCTCAACTACCACCACATGACACGTTGTGCTGCTGGAACTTCATTAGGTGTAGGAATACCAAGCGATTCAAACGTGAGTTTTTCGTCTATTTACTACAGTAACGTGTAACGGTGATGCTACTGATGGGGAAGCACGCGAGTAGTATGTGTTGTTCGTGGAATTTCGCTCTGCGTCTTTTGAAAAGGGGAGATCTGTTGCGGAATTTGTGGAGTCGCTTTGTAACATTTGCTTGGATTTGAGCGATGAATGATTGGAGTCAATGAATACCCAGGAAAGTCCAAGAAGATGCGTTCAGGAGAAGATGGATGTCCAGTTTTTGTAAATAAGATGCAAATGAGAATTTTGCTTCCCTGTCAAATGGTCTGCAACCGGTCAGTTGGAATTTCCTAATAAATAACTCCGCAGCGAAGGCCTTCTTCCTTTCACCACCATGTGACACGTTGTGCTGCTGGATCTTCATTAGGTGTAGGAATACCAAGCGATCCAAACCTGAGTTTTCCGTCTATTTACTACAGTAAATATTCCAATGACAGCTGTGGGACGCAACAAAATAGACTGAAACATCACTGGTAGCAGTAAACGCCACATCAAGTCATGGGTAACATGCGTTTCTAGTGTTTCCTTAAATCCGCACATGGTTTGTTAAAATCTTCGACGCCGTGTGATGAGCAGCTGTTTTCAGATCAGCAGGAAGCAAAGTGTATGATTGGACAAAGAAACGTTAAAGTCCAGGACTTAGGTATTACTAATCAGTACTTAACAATCTGTGGTTTGTGCACTTCAAAGACATGGGGAAAATTACAGCCCTCTGAGATGACCACTGATGATGGTGAAACAGCAGTACAGTACCTCTTGGTATTTGAGCATAGAGTGGTTTCACTTAAAACAGGGAAGCTCCATTGAGAATTATCAGTGGCCGTTTCGAAACGTTTGTCAATATACCGTATTGTTCTTGCTCAGTCGAACGTACGGCTAAGTTTAGACCTCTCAGCGTTGAGACTTGACGTCATTAGGATGTTGGGAAGTGTAATGTCCACACCAAATATTAAATCTAATTGTCGTGTAAAAGACCGCGCCCACGGCGCTATGGCAAAATCATGTCTTTATATTTGCTGCGGCTACCTCGTGGTTTTTAAGTGGTTCTATCTTAGCCTGAAACCAAGGCAAAGGAACCTGAAGGGGACAGTGACGCCATCCGAACCGTGGAACAAATGTCACTCTATGAAACGCCACTATGTGCAGCGTTCAAGGTTGTCTTTATGCTTTGTTTTTTTAATGTTCGTAAACCAGTTTGCAGGTAAAGTCTGTAGAGTGCCGTAAGGTCTTCATAATCTCCGGCGAAGGTAATTTTTCCTGATCGGTCTTAAGCAACCGATTGTGTATAAATCTAATCATTGGAATATGAAGCATGAGAACAGTTGATTCAAATGAAATAATTCAGAAACCCCGCTTGTTGAAAACTATAGCTGACCATTAGAAAAAAACCTACCGTCACTTGGGCGGAACTTGAGTCCTTTTGCATTGCCCAAACAAACAGCTATAATTGAATCTACTGAACTGTAGAAAATAGATATCTCCATTGCTGGCTTCTCTGCGCCTTCGCCATTGGATGTGATGTGTTCAGACGTCTGGTGAATAAAAAAAGTTATAGAGCAAATTGATTATATAAAAGACCATGACAATAACTAAAAGACATTGGAGTTTCCATTGTTGAGCTAACCATAAGGCTGAGTAGCACTCTGACTTAAAATCTCGTGATGTATTCAAAAGTAAAAGCAATATGAAGGGAAAGGAGGGCACTGTGCCAAATCATATAGATCAAACTGAATGATATGACCTACATCTGCACAGCTGAATGACGAATGGTGCCAACGCCTAGCAAGGTTCGCTCAACCACACTCCTGATCAGCTATCTGTATCTAGCTGATGCTGTATTTAGCCGTTTAGGGGAGCTTTACGGATGAGAATCATCTTGAGTTTCCCGGGAATAGCTAGTAAGGATACAACAGCCGTGAAACGCTTCTCATCTCTGCAGCATAGGTCGAATTCAGTATTTCCGATAAATTTCGAGATCATATCTTTGGTACCTCTCCATTAGTTGGAGACGAAATCGTTTTACTCTGGATTTATCAGCTGATATCGGTCGGTTTCTTTTAACTATTTTTGAAATTATACCACCAAAGATACTATCGCTTAGTAGTGACAAGGACCAGTTTCTTTTCACATTCTGGTCGAGAAAGAAATAAACAGAAAAAAGCAGGCCTCTGTCAGTAATACATGTCTGTCTTACCCAGAGATGTGTTTCTGTTCCCGAAGGTCACCCGATTCAAGTGTCCAAGGTATAATGAAGAGAAAACATAGTTTTACCAGTATTTTACGTTTACTCACGACCTGGTGATTCCGTACCTCACTGATATCTCATACATAGTCGAGCACATCTTTAAGCGAACCATCGGTCTCCTTAAATTTGTACCTTGTTACTTGCAACAGGGTATTTTAAGGAATACATTTAAACCAACTCCCACTCAGTTAAGAAAGCCACAATTGATCTTTGAAAACTATTTCGTAAATGAGTCAATTCTGGATGATGTGTTCAACACCCAGTAGCCTCGTTGATTTGTTTGTTTGTCATACTATTATCCTCAGTATGATGCTACTGTATAGAGGAGAATATCAGTAGCTAAGGCTGCATAAACTATGCAGCATTTCATCCACGACGCACTGATGATTGCAAAACTCCCGGTAGTCTTATTGGAAAGCAAAACATCCCACGAGGCCAATAAATCTATCAAATAAATCGGTCAGTGGAGTAGATAGTCAGGACCAGACCATTTAACGTGAGATTCACGACTGAAAAAAGACGGTGCTCTATCCTGTTCGGCTACAGTTCAGTCACCTTGCTAATTAGCCAGTGCTAGCATTGTGTCGAATTAGTGAACAGAAGATCAAGGTCACCATTACCCCAAAGATTCGCGAGATGAGCATTGTTGGTGATTCTCAACGCTTCCCGATCTATTCGGGATAGATCTGTGGGATGATATTTGAATGGGAAATCGTCAATCTCAACGAAAAGCTCAAGCACGTAACCGAGACATTTTTATAGAGTTTGGTTTAGTATATTCGCCGGCAGTAGATGTGTTTTGGCTTACAATAAAATGAGGTTTTCTACTGATAAAGATGGTGGGCAAGGCTTCATTCACCCATATCAGTTTTCTGTTTCTAAAGCCTGTTAGACTTGTGAAAACGCGTAACGCTCATGAAGATATTTGCAGCACTGTTGAAATGACATGACTATAAGTTTTAAATTACTGTAGCTCTAAGTTATGCTACTGAGTGGAGATGATCAATAAACTAGTTGTTTGAATCAGTAGGTGCCAAGCAATGCCCAACTTACATTGGGGGATTTGGACTTCAGTCGTGTCTTCTGTTCTACCCAGTCCGTGTTCGATTTTCTCGTGAGCTGAGCATCATCGGAGGATATCTCGTCTAATTCTGTTGGACGCTGGATACTCTGCCAGATATCTTTCATGGTATCTGCTTTGTTAATGAGCACGTAGCTATTGAGTCGGTAATGCACCACACCAATACACAGATGCTTCAAAGGCAGAAGCAAGTTTGATAAAGAATATCGTTCAGATGTTGAATGAAGACTGAATGAGCGACTTTTTCTGCAAACCATTTTTCCAAGCTCTCCTTCCTGCACCAGTATGCGATGGATGGTAAAAACAATTTCGTGAACGTCGATGTCCTTCACTTTCAAATCAAATGTTAAAGTTTGATCAAACACTGGGTTCAGGATACCAAAAGCCGGCTGCGTTACCAAAGATGACCTTCGTTCAACATATCGCTGATCTTCCGAAGTAAGCTGTCTGTTTCTAAGCTTAACGAAAACTTTATAAGCTGCTTCCTTTTGACGCATTAAAGATTGATCAGCAATACTTATCGGACGCATTCCGATCAATCTATTGATTGTTATCTGAAGTACTTCGATGGTGCAGCTGTAAGACAGGGAAAATGATATGCTGCCTTGTTCTGCTCTGTGGTTTATGTACTGGATCCAGTTATCACTCGCATCGCTCAAACTCCGAAGGCATCTCCGCCTTTTTGTGACATCAGGCGGTAAGCTGGAAACATCAGCTTTATAAAAGTTTGAAGGTGGCAAGAAACCTAAGTGCGGTTTGCTGGACATGGTTAATGACAGGCATCGTCCGTAAGGTTTCGTCCCCGGCGCTTGTAATGATGGTTGTGTACAAAGTTGTGGTGTGCTGAGATAGCACGAGCACGCCCTTTCGGACGTACTAAAGTCACAGCTACAAAATGCGCCTTCAGTATGGTTTATTGAGGCTGTATTTTTGTGCTTCAAAGACGGTGGTAGGACCAAGTTACTTCTGCCGGATTGGAACTTCTTACTCCTCAAGGACATCTCAATGTCAATTGTCCTCAGCCGTTCCAGTAAAGAAGCAGTTTGAGCATGTGTCGTTGATGGACTGTTGAAACCTCTTTCAAAATCGGTTTGTTTTTTTGTGGCTGAAGCAAACAGTGGTCGGCTGCTTTGATTGGTATGCAAAACTGAATCCCAACGCGATTTTGGTTTGGTTATTTGGGAATAGCTGCTTTTCCTTCTGGACTTGCCAGCCCAAACTAAGAGCCATGAAATAAGGATGACAGCAAGTAACCCAGTCAGTAATATTGTCGTCCACAGAAATAATGTCCAGCTTCCTGTTTTGTCCTCCACTTGGGACTGATGCATAGTTGGCTTTGAATATTTGGCGGATATTCTCTTAACAGTATTCTCCAATTTATCTGAAAAAAGGGAAGTTCAAAATTTCAAAAATTCACACAACACTAACCAAAATATAAAATTGTTCTACTTTGCAAAATAAACCATCGGAAACGATCGTTCCTCAGAATGGAACATTTCTATCTGGTCTCTTTGAGCCACTTTTAACAAGAACCTTTATCTCAAAGTCGAACGCGTCACAGAAGATGTCACTTTAGCTCTAGCTTTTGGCCTATCCTGGGTAGGACAACCGTATGGTTCAGTGAAACGTCTATGAATGATTCGGACATTCAAATCATGCTTTTACCCCATGCAATGATTCCTGTCTACATTTAGATAGCCAGTTGTATACCGCATTCAGTGGAAAAGCCTTCTAGTTGGCAGTTGCTGTTGTACGCAAGTATGTAGCTTCATTTGTGTATTTACTACAACCATTAATACAGGTGAGCCCGTCTCCCATCAGATACCAATTTGGAGAATACATTCTTTTACTAATTTTCATCCTGTTTTTTTAAAAACTCAGCTGAAAACAAGCGGGAAAAATTCTGCACATCATTAAACCAATGCAAGACATCCGTTACAATAAAATGTCACTTGTCCCAATCCACGAAGGCATAGAGGGATACAAGTTCGATTGGGACAATGTTCAAATACTTGCTCACGCAATAACAAAACGGGAGCGGGAGTTTGCCGAGGCGTGGTACTACACTCAAAAGTTGATCATTTAACACATCGACGTTGATCCAGTCTATCAACCGTTACGATCAAAAGAACAACACAGTCACGGGGCTCTGAGTCACATTGGAAATAAAAAAACCTAACAACAACCAACGGACTAATGGGATCAATGGAAGAAGACCACTAAAAACAGAAGACTACTGAATTCACCACTCAAGGGAGCGAATTCAAACCACAAAGTAAGAAGAAAACGACCGTATCACACATACCAAGCTGTCAAAGTGAATGCGCACAACGAAACCAACTCAGATTCACAGAGAACCAATCAGATTACGCGAAGACCGCCTTCAGAGATACCAGATGCTGTTTGGAAGCTACATAAGCACAGGAAGAAGGGGAGAAGTTCACCCACTCAACCCCGCACTGACGGTGTTACCCCGACCGGTGATGAAACTTTTACAATCCAACTACCAATTCGAACAAACGGACCAGCAACCAATCAGTGTACCCGAGCCGCCTATATTCCACAATGTTGGATGGAAACTATTCGACAACCTGCTGTCGATTTGGCCGTCCATGTGATCGTCAGGGAGGTTTGTTCCAATTCGACCGCCAAATTTTAGGTGATGAGCAGTGATGGGTCCGGAAGAATACTCCCATATCTCCATTATGCCTCCAATAAAAACATGAGGCAGCAGCATATCCAGTTGACGAGCATCACAAACGAGAGATTCAGATACGATTTAGTTGATTGTCCAGTTGGAACTAAATCAATTTGCAAGTGAGTGTATTTTGCGAGTCGTATTCGACTTGGGTCCACGTTGAACACACGATTGATGGAAAGTCCGGAAATGCGCTTACCTGATGAGACACAGGAAGGACGTGACGTTTCGTGAGCTTCTTAGTATTGTCTTCCGTCCAAGATTAGCCGAAATATTTCTCGTTAGTCCGCGTAATTACCGCGTGGAACATGTTGCCAACGACAGTTGTAAAAACCTACTTGCTCGCCCACTTCGAGTCACTTTTGGATTCTCGTCTACCACAGTACAGAATTGATCTGTTTAGATATTTATACAAGTCCTAAGCCACTTTACATACCGTTAGGAAAATAACGATGCAGTGCACAATCCGGACCCGGACCATCCGTTACAAGACGGCCACCTCAGAGCGAAAGCTAATCAGACTAAAAGACTGCAACCACACGATAAGCAAACAGATGACAACTGTTGGTTAAGAGCTTACTGTGCCTTGTTGCTGCTAAAGTAGTGCTGATAACCCTCAGTATAATAATAAAAGAAAGTGGCTTCACACACCAGTCGCTGAGGGTACAAATGCTGGTACGATTAAAGATGCAGACTACTGATTAACTTAAACAAGAATAAGCCTATCTGGAGAGGACTCATCAGAATATCTACTCTATGAGGGAATGTTCATTAAAGCGGAGTGATGTCCAGTCAATTCTACAAATCCCGCAACGACACACAACTTGCGACAGTGATGTTTCTCGCGGTTAGATGTTCTGTGGAACTGAATGCTCTCATGCCGGGTCCCGTGGTTGTGCTTCATAAAAGGATTGCAAATGTGCCTGCATTTGTCAGCAATGACCCATAGTTCAAATTAATGAATTAACAACGAAGGGCTCAACGGATCCAAAAGATGGTTAGTGCAAGGAAACCCCAGTTTCCATAAATGTACCAGGAAACTTGAATAGGAGCCTTCCAAACTGAAGGAGAATGAGTAGTTCCGCAGAGCCCCATAATCTTCATAAAATATTGACACTTGCAGTTGAGGAGAGTGTTGGTACCTCAGTTGGCGTAAATGTTCGTTGGTTTGTTCTCTGCATCCAATTTGTTCTGCTCAGTGAACAACGCAGCAACCCAACTGAAAGCTTATTCACTTGACTGAGCTGTCAATGGCTAACATCTACGTGTGGCTTAACAGTGACCAGAAAACAAAGTCTTATTCTCATAAAGGAAACTACTCACAAGGTTGCTGAAAACTTTTCGACAGCCCACGGCTGGTTTCGCCCTTCTTGGGGCTCATCAGATAGGCGCACTCTCCGAGTTTCCATCATCCTTATATTCTACTTGAATCCGAATTGGACTGTTTTCGAGAAATACACTCATTTGCAAATCAGTTTGGCCTGTGTGCGGCACATTCACTTGTAGAATATCATAAACGAGAGATTCAATTAAGTCTCCCGCGAAAACCAAATTGATTTGCAAACGAGTGTAAAGTTTTATTCTGATGAACCCCAACAGGGGAAAAACCGGTCGTGAGCTGTCGAAGAGTTTTCAGCAACCTTGTGAGTAGTTTCCTTTATGAAATGCTTTACCCTCGTTGTGCTAGGCTTTCAGTTTGCACTGAACCACCAGTTAAGCAATACCAGGTACTCACAACTGGTGTAGTATTACAAAAAGTAATATGTGCCAACACAGTTACATCACCGTACAAATGCCCTGAACGAAGCGTACATTAAAATGAGTAGTTTTTAAGACTATGTCAAATGACATATTTATTTCCCATTTGTTCTAAAACCCACTTGAGTGACCTCCAGTCTTTAATGCCAGCTCATGACTCTCCATTAAGTCCAAGAAACCTGGCGGAATCTCTTGTGCCTGATACGTCCCGCTACTAGAAAACCACAGCCCTATGGATATCATCAGGTAAGGAAACTTATCGACTTTCGAATCACCCTATTTCTTACGTGTACATCAAATTCGACGTAACTGCGATTCAGTGGATCTTGGAGTAGCACGAAAGCTATATATACCCGAATCCCACATGAACACCAGCGCAGTTGGATGAACGTAAAGGCGTCGAAAATTTTCGACTCGCTGCTCGATTACGAGACAAGGCAAACTAATATTTGTGGATAAATCCGAGATAAGCCGGAAAGCTAGCAAACATGTCTGACCAGTCCCTGAAATGTCTTGTCAAGCACTTGGACATCTTGAAAATTGACCCAAGAGAAACCTCAACCAATCCTTGCGCAGGTCGTTTCGCGTAAGCAAGGTTCATTCAAGCCTCACCGATCTCATCACTTCATCAGAGGAGTTATTTCCATTAACACCAACACACTTTTCGAAACCCACAGACACCAATGTGGGGTGAGAGTGTAGTCGCCCTCTGTGTGTGTGTGTGCGTGTGTGTGTGTGTGTGTGTGTGTGGTTGATTGAAAACCTGCTTTGTGATGACAGACAGTTCACCAGATTCTGTCACGAACGGCTAACGACTGTTATCACCTATGATTGTCGCCGAAAAATTCCCAGGTGTTGTTCAGCCACTTGCACATACATGAACGCAGACCTAAATTCGGATATTAAATACTCTCTGGTCGTTCATTTGGTAGAGTTCTTTACTGAAGGCCTGACATCATCTAGTCACCTCAACTGAGGTGTACCTTCGACTTAGTGTCCCAATCCAGTTTACAGGAAGTCCCTCCGTTGCGCTATTTAAAGGCATCCTCCGGCCTTTGTATCTCAGAAGTATATAAAACAGAGGTGCCATAGTTCTCTGCGTTATCTTGTCGTGAGAAATGGGGCATCTGAGGCCTCTGGCGTGCTCTACTAATAGGTCTAACCAGCAGTGTTGTGCTTACTAGCCAATATCAATCAAAAATGGTTAACCTATGGCTGCACACAGAAACCTGAGAGGTTGGGTCCCTTAAGAGCTACCATTCGAAATTATGCATTTTCCACGGCCCTTAGACCACGATGTGCCCCCGAACTAATCATTGTATCTCTACATTATTTTACCACCAGCGGTGGTAATAATTGGTCCACTGGCACTATATTCCTTCAGCAGCGATTTCTGGACAACTCTAAGCCTTTGCACTTTACTCCGAAGCGCTATGTATTGACACACAACTCGTAATGCAGAATGAAGCTCCCCAGAAGAGATCGTCCCAAGGACTGGCTGCTCCTAAGAAAGTCAATCGAAGCATTGTCTTCCAGATTTTCAGAAGATGACCTCTATTGCGTGGATCATTACATGGCTCTGGATCGTCTACGATTTTATTCCTCCAGATATAATATCACTCCCAAAGAATCTTTGGGGATTTGAACATCTCCGAGAAATACGGAAAATCCCACATATTCCAAGGGCTTAGTAAAGATGTTGAACAATATGACATCCCAAGTCCGAACCAGCACATTAATAACTGTCCGATTCCTGTATGAACCAGCTATTCAGTTGTCTTGAATTGGAAATCAAATGGGAATTGCCCTGGTCCTTAATTGGAAGAGGTCCCTGTCTTCGAAGATCAACCGTATAACTTTTGTTACTTAGTCACTGAAAGGCCATTGAGGCTGGGAGCTAATCTTTAGGGAAATCTATTTCTTGATGTTTGGTTCATAAATATTGTATTTTCATCTGATCCCTTTTGAGAGGAACTTTAATCTCCCTGGAGAAATCACGAAAGTTACTCCACATAAGCCATGATTCGGTGTAAGATACTTAAAAAAAGCAGGCCTTCCATGGAAGAGGTACAACCAAATCTCCTAAGTCGCCACAAGTCCAAGAAGACCAATGTAGCCAAAAAATGTTTTGGGTTATGACATCTACAGACTAAGAGAAATCTAGAAAAGAAAGAGTATCCCACTGGATATACTCGAAAAACGTTAGGCGCTACCAATGGGGACAAGCGGACACAACAGACACCATCCACCACCATTTATTCAAGAGTTCACGATTATTGTGCTGCCTTGGTATTTGACCTGTTTTGTGAAAAATCTGAGACAAACCAACCAAAACAGGTTAAAAGACGGTAACTTGAGAAAGGAGGTAATCTGTAGAATTTATTTGAAAGCATGAAAATAGTTCCACAGTTACCTGCCTTCGGGAGTTCTAGACTGGCAACCTGATTGTATAATCTTATGTCACACCAGCATATTTCAGACGTCCCTTACCTCCTGCAGAATTATTTTAAACACATCTAGTCATGGCAGCCACTTTCGATTACTAGCCAGTTGACCCTACGATAATTCAGTCATCACAGGAGACAGGCAACCTGATGAATATCTCAAATTACGAGCTTCTGTCAAAATGAATTACTTTTCTCGCTTTTAATTGGCTGTGCTTGGTAGAGCGGATTATTCTGTTTTCGTAGAATACTTCGACGTATTCGAGAAAGTCCACTTGAGTGACGCACAAAATCACAAGCCAGAAATTTTCTGGATTCTTGAAATTTATCAAAAGATGCGTTCTTTGTGATTGTCCCATCGATATCTTGTGTCCAAGACACCACAAGATCTGATGGTCTCTGATTCATCTGGGGTGCCTCCTGCCGGGTAGGCATCTATTTCACAGCCTTCTACCCGAATAGGCGTACCCAGTCGGCAGTCTGTGAGGTTGGGCACAAATCCAAAACAAGCGCAAGGACGAGTAAAATGAATTAACTTCATTTATGTTGTTCTAATTTCAACAACAACAACATGACCCGAAAATGTTTTTCGCTAAATTATATCAGAGAAAATAACTTTGTTTGGATCATTATGGTAACACCGATAGCCATACACTAAAAAAAAACCGCGACCGAGGCCAAGAGGCATAGGTGACCTTGAAACCGAATATAATTAGTCATTCAGCGACAGTTTTCCAGACTTCGCCGCAAAATCAAACACTATCCTCACCTTGCCCGATTTGTGCGGATTAGAAACAGGATGGTGAGGGACGAATCGACGTACCTCACACTGGTCGGTCGGGGCCCTGTTGACGTAGCCATTGGCTTCCTGTTCCAGTATAGTGTTTGTATATAGCCGTAAGAGAGTCGGGTCCTTTAGTAAGCGGAGCGGAAGGTACTTCAATCGCTTCTTGGCCGTATGTTTGTTTTCCGGTAGGTCATGCCAATCACGTTTCCATGGGAGACGGACCTGATAATGACCGTTCAGGAGACTGATTGATTGTTTCACTAGACTTAGGACGTGTTTATCCTCGATCGACATAAATGTATCCGTTTTGGGTCTTTGATTATTAAATTCGAGTTCAAACAAGCGCGTTACGCCTCTTTGTTTCTATTTTGTTGTCCATAAAACCCCAAGAAGTTATACTTCTGTCAGAATAAATTCCCTTCTATTGTTTTGATAATCATAATGTTTTTCTACATTTGAATGGTATGTGAATAGAACATCAGTTAAGTGTACTTTTGTTTGTGACCTGCCCATTTCGCTGAGCTGTTTTCAGCACATTCTATTGCTTTCATGTTTCAGGAGGTACAAACGGTTAGTTCGTTTGTGTCGTAGCACAGTGATGGATGTTCTATCCATTAATCACGTTGGTTTTCTATCTTATTTAGGCTAGCCACTATAGTGATGCTGAGGAATCGACCAGCTACAACGATTAGTTGAACATTTTGTAGCAGACGGCAAAACTTCGTTGCGGAGTTTGTTGCCAGGTTGTCAGTTACAAAGAGTTTGTCAATATTTCTTTCCTCAAGCTGAAGGGAAATCCTATGTGAAATCAGATAAGAACTATTTATTGTCTTCAAATTCTTGAAAATCCAAGTGTCCGCGGCATTTAAAATATCATTATTACATGGTGTGCTTTAGAAATACCATACAACATACAAATACTACACGAAATCATATCTAGTCAAAACATTTCCAGAGTCATTTTTACAAGAGTTGGAAACATACGGCTTTCACTGACCTACAATCAAAATTTAAGAAAATTGACTGGTACCGTCTAACTTAGTTGTTCTACCTTGAATAATGTAATAAAACCACAGACCTAAAGAGATACATACTTGAATGTTACTAACGGTAAACTATACAATTAGTTTGGGAAAAACTCAGCTGAATTACCACTCCGGAAGATTGGTTGTTCAATTCAAACACCTTGCAGCGCTTGCCACCCAATCTGCCTTTTTAATTGCCTAGTTCATTTAGTCCACCTACGCATTGAGCGTCAGTCTACCACACCTGTTGGTAATAATCTACACCCAGCCTACATATACTTAGCTCGCTTTCAGGGGATTAGAAGAAGTCTTATTCTAGAATAAGGGTGACTATCTCGGCAGTTTGGGCGTTGCTTGTTTATAATATCACTTAGTAAACCTTGCTCTTGGTAGTGGACGAATTATGCAGTCACATGACTTTGTCAAAGTATCTCTTAAGTACACAGATTAAACGAGGGGGCTTCTTACTGGTAATAATATGCGTAGCTAAGCTTGCTTAGTTGGTTGTTGGGTTGGCTATAAACAAAAAACTATCACCCCTGTGCCACAGAAGAGGACCACTTTATCTCGGTCTCCCGAAATCAGCTACAAAGTGGTGAGTGAAATTTTGGAAAAAAAAACTTAAAAAATGGACAAGGAAATTTCTGTCATTTTTGCTCTACTTTCCCTAAAACAGGAACTACTTTTAAAGGATGCAAGCAGTGACTAGTAACGAACCAAAAACATTAGTAGCTCTCGAACACTCAATGGTCCTTGATCAGATGACTGCTGATCTTTTTGCTTAGTTTGGCAATGAGCTTGAAAATCTTTCGACAACCAGTCATGGGGCCATGATCAGTGAGTGCTTAAGCGCAGCGATTGGGTGCAGCCGCGCACTGACCATTGTTCTTAACAGGATAATCGGTAATCAGATCAACAACCACATGATCAGCGACTCAAAAAACACGAGTAGTGCTTAACATAGTAATCGATTTTTATAGGCACTGGTTGGCCAGAATGAACAGAAGCTTAAGTTCACCCTCGGTTGGTCATCTCCGTTATGCAGTTCTGCTAGTGTTTAATGAACTCAAAAAACCAGGCTTGCAGTTTAAAAGTATGATAGCACAAATTGTGTTATGAAGCGAAGCCTGAAGCTCGATGGTATTTCTTGGAGTTTTCTTAGCAGCACAGAGAAAACTTCGGACTGTTGTTGGATTGGTTTTGAGGATGCCGTTCTAATATCATGGTTCAGTTTCTTGGTGGATTAGATAATGAGAAGGACATTGTGCTTATCTCTCGATAGTAAAGTGCAGTTCACTCACTTTAACTCAGTCAGAAAGGCGCCGTGGGACACTAATCAACTTTAGTGAAGTTGTTAATGGTCACGAATGAAATGGCCCATTGTGGTCAAAAACTGATAGTCTTTCACTTTATGCACTTTTAGTTACATGAGGTACTTTGTTAGAACGTGTAGCTCCTACTTTGTGCACCTGTGAATAACAGTGGTAAATGAACAGATTTTCCGAGCCAAATGATACCTGTCTACAAACACCCACTAAAGGCAACCTATTTCATCATACCTCGATGTAAATCAAAAACCACCCTTTCAGACCGCTTATTAGCTAGGTTGTCTCTTTATGAATTTCTTGTCTCAGTTCGTTGCTGTCTGATTACAATAATCACGTGACTAGTGGTGAATAATATGAACAATCAACTATTCTTACGGAGGAAAAGACCGTGGGCTTGAGTATTACTGCATGTACCCGGCAAAGGCGAAGATAGTAAGAATAAAGAGTAGAACCCCAGAACTCTTGAAAAAAGGTCACTCGTTGGATCTCTCTGCACTCACTCTATTAAGCAAGTAAGCATGAAGGCGCTCGTATATGTGAGCCATTCCAGATCTGACCTTTGGTTCATTATTTAGCCTAATTGGACCATTAACCGAGTGATTATCATGTCATCGGTCAGGACTGATGGTTGAAACGTTCACCAACAGTTAGGAGGATGTACGAAATGGTCAGGAGGTCGTTAGGGTCACATTTTCACATCTGGTTGAAAGTCTTGGTGATAAATTCTGGATTGATGTCCATGACTGTCTCTCGAGGAATGAACCAATTTCAGGAGAGGTCAGCCATGAAAAAATACCACCGGCAGCTTGAAACTACTGATGACTTTTAAGACCCCGGGCAACAAACAAATTTTAAAGCATTTTCGAGCAATTTCTTTCCAAAAAGATGCGCAAATTTTTCGGTTTAACTTGGACTGATCGAAAGCAACTAAAAACCGGTCGTAAGCTTTCACGGCGTATCTGCAGCGAAGATTGCCGTACACAATTCAGTAAAGCCAATTATTCTTTCCAATCGTTGTTCAGTCGTTTTAGGACTTGATCCTATAGACGCTAAATATCTTTTACTACCAACGTGTCAAACATCATTTTACGTAATCAGCAGAGATTTGGGGCTTTTTAACACGTATAGAACAGTTGCTAACTGGAGACTCTCGAAAGCACCCAGCATTATACAAAACGTATACCAACAGTAGTTTCGAGGACGACCAGTCCAGTTTTCGGATTTAATGGTTTTTAACCTAGTAACAAGTCAACTCAAACACATCAGTCTGAAGTGGAGTGAGCTACACCGGGAAGACATGGAGATTTAACAATGTACAGCGTCAGATGGACATTTCATGGCATCTAATTTTCCGTTCCACGTTATGTTACTGAGTAACCCGGAAGAGATCCATCAAAAGATATGTTAACCGAAATCGCCAGAATGAGGTGAAGTCTATTTCAATGATACTGACCGATATATTCTACTGCCATGCGATAGTCTACATGAGAGGAACTTTTGGCCAAGATGCAATAAATTACAGTCTAAGTTGGTTGAGAACTAGACAATATAAAATAATATTTTATCATTTCTCCTATTCAGTGTACTCTCCGGTCTTAAACCAGCTGTCAAAAAGGACCACATTCGTTGGGTTTAATCAGGTGGTTTATCCATAATCGTACAGCCTCACAAAGTTTACTACACTTTATTAGAAGTTTGTAAGGACAGAAAAAGCCTGTTCATAAATTTGTTTGCTCACCATATGGCCAAAGATAACAAAAGATTCAAGCTCTTTTGTTTCATCTGATTTCAAAACAGGCCGATCTAACGAGCCAAATAAGCCAACGTGACGATGGAGATCACCCTCATACGGCCGGTGTATCCTATCCTTGTCACAGCTCTCCTATATCCCCACATCCCGGAGGTCCAAATATTTTTAGATATAAAAAAGTTATAAAATTATCTGTAAAACAGTAGGGAGGTAAGTGAAACTAGGAAACAACACCAACACTGGGCTATGCAGTATTGATTTTAAAACCAATAGCGCTGCGATTTCGTGGCATTTTTAATCAACTGTTGATCTTACAAGCTTTTCTTCAATGCACTTTCATATGCTTCCTATACCAAGCCGATTCCAGGTCTATACTAGCTAACCACAAAGATGTGGGGAAGTACAGCAGGGATGAGTAGGGGATGTTTCAGGTTAGTTACTTCTCACCTATGCTCATACTGTCCGGTTGACCGGTAACTAGTAAGTATGAAACATTTTCAATTCTCTATCTAACAAGCTGTTTGCTTACTCAAGCAATCTGACTACCATAGCAGGCATCCTCTACTAGCCATCATATAGTATTTGTGGATAGATCAACAGTGGTTTAGACTGTCATAGAGAAGAATTACGCCCAGCGTAAATTCATGGAATTCAGATGGAAACAAATCCTTCAGCTTATCAGAAAATCAAATAATGTTGAATTTATTCTACGGACTGTGATTTTTACTCAACAGCACTGTTTAGTATCCTAACTAAATATATGCTCGTACAAAGAGGCAAAATGGTTTCTTACCAAGTATTCGTCCCATTTTTCTTTTTTTTTCTCAGGCGTTCTATTCTTGTTAGATAGCAAAGCGACTAAGAGTTAAAATCGGTCTCCATTACTCGCATGGTTACTCACCTGGGTTGATGTTAGTACGTATCGTGGGCCACGAGCTAGAAAGGCGTCAATTTATGGACAGCGTCCCTAGGTCATCGAGTTCTCGACGCCTACTCATGTTTGCTATGTTCGCGCGTTTCTCATTTGTCACTTACAGTCATCCCAAACCGGGTACTCTAATTTCTCCATCTCTCTCTCTCTCGCGCTTGTGATATCACATATCCAGGACGAGAAGAAGATGGTGACAACAAACACAGGTAATCTTCTTGATACTGACGTCCTATTCTGTCTTGAAAGGCTGATATTATTCTCCCTAGGTGATCAACCAGACACGTGAGCAAGAGAACGCCACCTATTCTGTCATCAGCCTATATGTCTGTACTCCCACTAACCATGTGTAGCCACCAGTTCGGTCCATCAATCCACCTTGTTTGTTGTGAGCCCTTTGGAGGGTTGTACACAGCTTAAGGCCGCGGATTAAAGGAATGCAGGATAAAGATCTCAGGTTTCATGCAACCAAAGCTACAAGTTTCCTCAGTCAACTAGAACTGCTTGCAAGTTATCAATATAGTTTAGTTCCATAAAACTCGGCAGTAAATTTGCGGATCGCTTTTTCAGCTACCCTAAGGTGGTTACAAAATTTTTCTGTGAATCTGCTTTATACTTTGGAGTCAAATATTTTTCGACTCAAATTTCTAAGTTGCTCCGAAATAACGAGCAGAGAGTTTGGCAAATAAGTTCACCACAGTATCCACTTAATCCCTTAGTGCATTTGTCCAACGTAGAACAATAAATTGCCTCTATGTGCACAAATGAAGGAAAGCAAGCAACGAAATTACGGTAAAATCTTCAGAATTTGAGAACTAATTTGTGGTTGTTACCCAACTGTTCAATCCAACCATTCCACTGATAGGTCATTTTCCTGAGTTTTTTCAGCGAAGCTTTCGTCCTGTCGTAAAGTCGCTCCAAAGCCGAAAAGCGCTGCACTGCTCTATCCGTGTTGGAAACATGTACATACACAGGACTCGAACTCACAAAACCCTTGCTAGAAGCTGAAGACTAAAGCTCCCGACCCAGTGTGACTGATCAGCAGTACGATTAGTTCACGCTGAGGCAGGACACAGCTCCCAGGATTCACATCCCGTGGTCACGTGCAAATCAGCTGCTTTAGTGACATCCTCTCACACACCAGTTGTCCAGATTCTCTCCATCTCTTATTTAGAGATCACCCGGTCCCGAAGCCTAAATGTCACAACATGTGAGCTTTACGGCAATCCGAATGTCACGCTATCAGCTATTAGCAAGCCCCATCAGCGCTGGTACGTGGTGTTGTGCCCCCATTCTCACGAGTCCATGAGTGAGGTTAGGTTGCCACAAGCAGCCCAGCGTGATGACGCCAGTTGAAACTCCTTCGAGCACAGCCAGTACGTTGTAGACAGCGTGTCAGCGGTACAGCTCTCGACGTTTTTATCTACTCTTTTGATAAGGCGGGTGAAAAAATCTATGCGTATGTGAAACCAGACCAACACATTAAAGGCCGTAGCTCACACGTAATACAGCAGCGGGAATGGAAGTCCTTGCTCCAGACCGTATTTCTACAATAAATTGATACAACTGGTACTGGATCGACGATTGAATGTAGTGATGCTCCATGGGGTGATTAGTTACGATGCTAATGAGAGTGTGTGCCGTTGAATACAATTACCGCTGGCGTGCACCTCATAACAGACAGATACGTTCGGGAGCATGAGGATAAGATACTGACGAACTGACAGTATAGAAGTCTTGAAGACTTTAGTTATTGCAGGGTTTTTCTACGTATTAATTGCTTCGAGGGCTGGATGGAAATTCCGAACAGGACTTCTAGGTATGCAGCATCTGGGAAAACGAAGGAACGTCAAATTCGAAGTTTTTGTGGTCTGCATCGAGATTATTTGGGTAAACGACAATTTTTGAAATTAACTTTTAGGTCATAGAGATGAGTTTTCTATGCTGGTTACAGACAAGGTCGCTTGCCATGGGGCTGACGAATTTTGCATCAATTTTTATGAGGAAAGGTGCGTCACTACAGGCTTTACCAATGTCAGCGAAGTGCTAAGCTGATAATTTGGGCTGTCACTCTTAGTATAAAAATCACCAAACGTCCTTCTTTTTGGAAAACATAAGTAGTAGGTGCCTTTGTAAGCGTTTTACCATACAATCACACTCTGCAACACCAATGGGAGAAGCCTAATCTACTCAGTGCTATATGGATGGCGCTGCGCCACGTCGCAGCCGGAATGTGTACGGACATCTCGGTGAAGATTTTCGGGAATAGGTGAATCAGTTGAGGAGGTTTGTTCAACTGGCCACCCAGAACTCCGGATAAAAAATGTCTTGACTTTTTCCCTTGGAGTTATATGAAGCAATGCCCACAAGAATAAACCAAGAATTCCAATAATTACAACCAGTGTAAAAATATAGCCCAGTCGACTCTGAATATGTGCCGGCTGTCTGCAACAAAAGCATGCTGTTGTGCAAACGAAAGGCTGGTGGGTGTTTCAGGCATGCACTTCACTGACCTGTGGTTTTTTTGTTCACGTCTCGTCGTTAGTCAGTTAGACGTTTTATAATTCAGACGAGGTTGAGTAGTTGAACAAAGCTTGGACAAAAGTCATTGGGATGCTTACGTTCTCCTTAGTACTGGTTGGAAAAAGTTTGACACCGGCACTCTCAGGTTGAGTCAGTGATTGGTCGCCAACCGGCAAGTTGCGGTATGTTCGCGCAACTCTGGAACAATCAAATTAGGTCAATACTGTTTTTGTTCACCTAGTTCTCCATTTGACCAAAGTGGTTCGCATTGGAAAGCTTCTAGAATATACTATTTTTGGCATTTTGTGGGAGAATTGCTGTATTATAGTGAAACGTGGAAAAATAGCCGGATGATATCAGTACCTCATTTTTATTGCGGTTCCAGCGCTCGCTGTATTGTCCTCGGTGTTAGGACGGCCTAAGCATATGAACAGACGTCCACAAGTTTTGCAACCAACCTTATTTGTTCGGATATTCATCGGATCCACAAACATCGGGCTCACAAACATTAGCACAGCTCCGCTAAGCTACTTGTGTTATTTTTATTAAAGCTCAGCCAACTGTGAAAATTCGGGTAAGCCTGGTAAACTGGGCTGTTTGTGTGACACTCAGGGCGCTCGGTCAGAGAGGCGAATTCCGACTCGTAAAATTCGTAGTGAACCCTATCCAAATTGAGTACACTGAAGACGATCCCATAGTGCAAATTGTTCAAAAACTCCTATACTCCTCGACTAATAAGTAAAAGCGAATGCAGTCATATGAAACAACCAAATCGTGGAAAATTTCTATTCTTAATTCGGCTAATCTATTTTCCATTTTTCGTCCCCTTACTGTGCAGTTTGAAAACTCAGACATTTTTACCGTTTAGTATGCATAGTTCGCCTTCACCGAACATCATTTTTCTATCCCATGTTTCTTTTACTCAGCTAGGAGTCCTGCGCACTTGGGTGTGTGTTCCAACCTCAAAGAAACTGAAGAACATGGCTAACAATCACATGCAGATCGTGGTTACTGCTCTCAACGACTTCCGTTTGACTGTGCCATACATAGTTCACAATAACTCTCCTGTCTGTCCCAAAACCAAATCGGAATTATTAGGCAGGAAAGTGTTCAAGCAACTTTCGTTCCAACGTGTCTGGCATTTACTCCAACATTTCTGTAAGCACATTTGATTTCTCTGCGGGCTAACGATGGCGAGAATGAGAGTTGTATTCCTCAATCGACTCAGGCGCATTAGTTTTGTGCACCGCGTAACTGGTCAGTAACTAATAAGCGGAAAAGGAACATTGCAGTCATGAATACAACGCATAATGCTCGCTCAGGCTGTGAGCACTTCCCAGGGCATATATACGAGTTGTGTTTACCGAACTCATACCGAGATTAAATTCAGTGGGCAGTATTCCCTTGGGTTTTGTCTTGGTAGCCTAAATGTACAAAGGTGAATGGAGACAAGAAAATGAGATGCTGGAATCCTATTCGCATGTTTCACACCATAGTTGATGGAAAGCCTGAAACCAGAATACGATAAAACAGTCCGTAGCTAGCTGCAATTTGGGTTATGTCGCTGAAAATTTCGCCTCGTTTCGAATCAGACAAATGCTCGCTCAGCTGTGAGCACTTCCCAGGGCATATATACGAGTTGTGTTTACCGAACTCATACCGAGATTAAATTCAGTGGGCAGTATTCCCTTGGGTTTTGTCTTGGTAGCCTAAATGTACAAAGGTGAATGGAGACAAGAAAATGAGATGCTGGAATCCTATTCGCATGTTTCACACCATAGTTGATGGAAAGCCTGAAACCAGAATACGATAAAACAGTCCGTAGCTAGCTGCAATTTGGGTTATGTCGCTGAAAATTTCGCCTCGTTTCGAATCAGACAAAGGGTAAACTATGCAGCCTATATTCAGTAACAATACTACAAAAAGTCAGCTGCTGAGTCCCCTGTCATCCGGACCGTTTATAGCTACTATGGCCTATACCATTCCCAACCAAATAAAAGCGTTTTCGATTGGCACTTTGACCAACCTCATTGAAACATCACTGATGTCCTTAATTACATTGCGCAACTAACAATCCATGTATTCCATCTTCCAACTTGTATGTACATTTAGGGTCAGCTTTTCGTATCTCGTGATACGATAAAAATATATATAACACTCATATTTGCATAATCCCGTTGATGCAAGCGTTCAGAAGACCCCTCTCGCTTTCCTCCTACACAAAACCTAGTCAAAAACAAATACGTAGTGCTGATTTCCAGAGTAAGATGAATATTCTCTGTATGTCCACGAAATTCGTCTCAGAGTGATACGCCGTCATGTGTAGAATATACATTGTTCACCTAATTCTCAAGCTTCAAAATCGGCAAACTTGCCGAGTAGGCTTTCAATAAAGAGAAGAAAGCCATGTTGTTAATAAAAATTCAGTCACACACCACGTCGTGGAGATCAAAGAAACGCGACCTTGCTGATTAAATGTGATGCATGGACAAGCCAAAGTACGCAGTGCTAGTGAACGGCACGACTGCGTCATTCATCGGTCCTTCGAACTTTACTGCGTTTCTCACAATACTAGAGACTTCTTGTTGTTGTCCATAAATTCGCACCTGCTCTGCGGGACAGCGACATTGTCGTGACTTTCTACTGGGGATCTAGGCAACTTGACACGGTACTAGACGATGACAAGAAGTGAAACAGCACGATCACAAACATGACTGACTTTGTCGATTTTATCCACCTCATCATCCTCCAGGATGGTTAGGTATTATCAATGTTAGAAATATGTCAGAATGTCTAAAGCCAGGATATCAGAGAGGACATTCTTCAGGGCGGAAGTGTTGTGAAAACTATACGAGAACTGATGAACAGGTGTGAAAAAGGATAACGAGGTATGATTGTTCAAGGAACAATATCACACCTGTAAAACGTCAGATCCCAATTTACCCATAGTTCTCCTTGAATGGCCGTCATGATAGATTTTCCATTTGTAGCTAATACGTCAAGTCATTTGATTGGGTTCCTTGTCTTTTCTAGTCCTACCTTTCGACCTTGGATTTTTGATATCTCTATGATCCATCCTACCTTTGAAGTCACTAGCGAAAGTACGGAAATCCACACCACGCTGCATGTGTGCTCGGTGTGGGTCACTTTCACCCAATGAAACTTGGAAAATGAGAAGGCCAACAGCGAAATAACATGCAACAGATTGGTTAGCGAAATCAGCCCAATTCATGGTCAGGTGGAACATAAGGTTGACGGAAACTCGGGGACTTCGCCTATTTGATTAGCTCGAGGAAGGCGAAACTGATGAAGGGCTTTCGCAGGGTTTCCAGCAACCTCGTAAATAGTACGTGGCACCAAGAAAAAGGTAACCACTTCGGGCAAATGTGACACCAAATTATCGTATTGGAGCGTGATTCAAGGCAACCATCAACAAAGTTTATGGAAAACTTGTTGGGATGGTGATCTGCAGCGGATTTAAAAATTCTATCACACTTGCTGGAATCATGTAAAAACGAAATCCGCAGCGTCAGTGAGCAACACGTCCTAGTTAAATTATCCTCGGAAATAGAAGCACCTCCGTGGAGAAGGAATTTCGGAACAGGAGAGTTCTGTAGGAGTAAATGCTAAGAGTATGCATAATCGTATTGTTCCCATGATTATTGGTTTGTGGTAAATTCCTGCTTTCTATTCAAGATGCAGTTTATCAATATGGTTGGTCTGAACATGAGCGCTTTGAAAAAGTGTACATAACGAGGTAGAAATGAAACGAAAAAAAAGAATAAAGATAGTAGCAGAATCCTGATAAATGCCAATTTTTGTTTGTGCCGAATTACGCTGAGGACCGGGAGAACAACAACCTTCTATGTCTATGTACGCGAAAAACGCCCTGGAATTATCATACCGAACATGAGGAATGACTCGACTGTCGAAATGAAAATAGGGTCACGTGCACGTCAGTCAACCTTTGCAAAATGCTGATCCCCATTTTGATTACACTTTGGTGTTCAAAAGCAATGGTTATCTCATTTCGACTCTTGTTTTTACTCTGGCTACAACGTTTCGACGAATTATTCGGCAGTGCCTTGCAATTACACTTTAGTCTGCTTGATCAAATTAACCGGTTTCTATTCCAACACGCCCTCATCCGCGCATCACGCCCCTGGAATTGTCTGAACAATCCATCATTACCGTCGTGTGGTTGTTGTTACAGCCTAGACTGGAATGTGAAAGTAGATAAAGCAGGGGACGACAGTAAGTGAGGTGTGTACCGCCTGTCTCGCGCACCGGTCATGTGATTTATCAATAGACCGAAAGAAACACGTGATCGAATTGAGGGAGAGAGTAAGACAAAATTTGTCAGCAGGTGCTGTTGGCTTGGTCCTATCTTTTGTTACACGATAGAGTCCGTATTGTCTGAATCATAATTACAGAAAAACGAAGAAGAACGCACAACAGATTATCCTGTCGTGTTAACAGATGGAGTAACGCATAAAATGCAAATGTGTTGCTAATCGAAACAGGCGGGAGATTCAGTTCGCTCGCAGGTCCAAAGTCAGGTTAGGTGATGTTTCATCAACTGCGCAGTGTGGTCTGACAAAACTTTTCTGAATTTAGGGGTTCAAATATCTTCATAATCTGAGTGTCAAACGTCCCAAACTTCCTCATCTTCTTTGTAAACTCTCCCCCCGTGAGGAGTATCCTTGGAACACAGAACTTGAAACTTCTAGTTGTATCTAAATAGGTGGCAAAAATGATGTTATGCAAACACAACGACCAATTTTTCAGACATGTGTCTTACCATACTATCCCAGGTTGTAGAAATGAATAGGCGTGCCTTAGCAGAGGAGCTGAGACACGGCAAACTAATATCCAATGCTTTACTCACTCGCTGCTTCCTATTCAGCTAGTCACAGCCTAGTCATAATGATTCGTTGCGAACTATCCAGATAGTTTCACTGCTGTTGAAGTTGAAGCAACCAGTGTTTTTTAAACGAATAAAATACCAGACTTCGGCATCAAAATAAATCACCCTGTCGACTGGGTTAAACAACATCCTCTAGAAACCAAACCGTTGTAATATTTTCGGTAAACCTAATGAAGAGACCGCGGGAATCATCTTGGTTTACTTGTGGAATCTTCTCTTAACTTTAGTCTACGACCAACTAAGAAAGATAAAAGGAATATGTTCTGTTGTTAAGCGACCATCCCGTCTTCCAGCAGCAAATAAGAACAAACTTCCACTAAAACTGTACTGGACAGGTTGAAATCTCTGAACCCTACACTTGTTAATTGGTTAGTTAGTTAAACATTTAACTGATAAATTCCGTCTGAGTAACAGTTCTGATTTGTGGATGAGATCAATAAATTGTGAAGGCACAACACAATGAGCACAGCAAATTTTCTCACTCAATATAACGTCGCTTCGTACCGGTGTGCCATTCGGTGGAACGGAGTTTAACGGGGCAAAGACCAACAGGTTAGAAGTGGGTGTCATAAACAATGGATTGGGGGAGTTTTGACTACATGTACGCATCATTAAAAAGATGCTACTCAATGACCAAATCCATGGAGAAAGAAAGATGACGTTGTCACAGGGTCTCGAGTGGGTTCACCGCTAGCTGACATTTTCATGATCAAACCGGAAGGTGATTGGTCTAATTATTGTTTGCAAATATCTACCATAAACAGGCGCTGCGTTGGTCATGTAATTCCCTACACCTCAGCTAAAATCAGAACCAGTGTGCCTTTGTAATGTACTACTCATAAGTTTGCTGAAAATCCGTCGACAACCCACGACCGGTTTCGCCCTTTTTGGGGCTCATCAGGTAGGCGCAGTCCCCGGGATTCCGTCAACCTTATGTTCTACTTGAAACCAAGTTGGACTGTTTCTGAGAAATACACTCATGTGCAAACTAATTTGGTTTTTCGAGAGACTCACCTAGAACCCAGCTGAATCTCTCGTCTGTGATGTTCTCAGGCAACTGAATGTGCTGCACCAGGCCGCCTCATGTTTCAGTCGCTACGATATTCGAGATATCGCGATACATGTATATCTTTGTAATGTACTACTCATGAGGTTGCACATTCTCGTTTGTGATGCTCTCAGGCAACTGAGCCTACCTGATGAGCCCCAAAAAGGGTGAAACCGGTCGTGGGTTGTCGACGGATTTTCCGAAACCTTACGAGTAGTACGTACAAAAGATATACATGTATCGCGATATCTCGAATATCGTAGCGACTGAAACATGAGGCGGCCTGGTGCCGCATATTCAGTTGCCTGAGAACATCACAAACGAGAGATTCAGCTGGGTTCTAGGTGAGTCTCCAGAATCAGTGTGGTTCTGATACGCGTAGGTCGAGGTCATCTGAACACCAAGTTGATTCCATAGTAATGAACCCTGAAACGCACTTTTTAGACTTGGTGGGAACTGGGCATGTCACCTGCAGTACACACGTTAAATTATCTTGCAGTGCGTGTGACCACCTGCGTCGAAGTCTAGCAGCAGTTACACGCGGATCGGTAGCAGATGGCCTTGTCTATATGCAATGTTGGTAACCTTATTTTGTTCACGTGATGCACGCACCTGCCAGTCATCGTCACGCGTTCATATATGCGCTCTAGTCCGGGTCGGTCTTGGTTTTCTGGCCATCCGGTGACTGGTAGTCTGAAATACGGCAGCACACTGATCAGCGAAGCAGTCCAGAATCACTTCAGCATATTCAGACATGTCCTGTCAGCGAGGTCAGATATTCCGCACATCGAATTCTTTATATCTAAATCTTAAGTTCCGACAAGTCTTTGATTCTCATCAGATATTTTCGTAATTTGGAAGGACGGTGTTATCACTGTCAACAGGACCCATCGGATGAGGGCTTAAGTTCCATTCCTATACCTAATATTAACGGAAGCTACATTGTTTATTTTATTCCGTCTTGGCGTTTTCAAAACTGCTCTGCTCAGCTGCTATGTGGTAAGTGCCCTAGGTTCATGTCATTCCTCACCTCTTGTGAGTTTGTCCAATCATATTAAACGGGGTCCACTATGATCCAGCCATTATGAATTTTCGCGGCGCCGGATGTGTAAGATTCCTTTGATGAATACTGAGAACGCGATGTTTACATTGATATCTTTTGGTCTAAGAAATTTGTGTTTGTCTATTCACACTCAAATTCCATGGCAAAATTCTTGCCATTCCATTGATCGTTCAGCAGTCCTGAAGGGATTTTCTGATTAGCTGACATTGCGAAGCTGTCGTTAACTTAACGTGTCCAAATGTGTGATGTTTAAGTGGAATTAGGCGAGCTATTTTTCCAAGGAAACGGTGATATCAGGGGAATTGTAACAATGCGGTTATTTTTTTCGCATGGCATATTTTTGAATATAGAATGTTGTTCCATCAACGCACAGTGCTAGTAATTACGGTAATCACCCGGAAACAGGCACACTGTCTGAGCTTCAAATCGAAATTCGAAACAGCTTGAAGCTGTCGGCTAATTCACTCATATAAGATGGGCTCATATATAAACGGACGGCCAATTCGTCCTCATTTCACCGTGTGGGTTGGGACGCTTAGTAATTTACTTAACTAGTCCTAACATCATTTGCTGATATTAATTCAGAGTAGTACAGGAGAAGTTCGAGCGGTGGTGACTCGCATAGGTGATGTAGACCACAGTGAGCCAAGTAAAGTTCCCGTAGATAGTGCGATGAGACTTTGGTGGAGACTTTGCCCTGTAAGTAAATCTAATCTGTGCGTGATTCTCCTCGACTTTTCAGCGTAGACTGGCTTCACTTACAGGGCGAAATCTTTCTGTTCCCATAAGTCTAGAATTTACCAGTTCTTTTGGATTCGGGTACGACGGTATTTCACCGTCGCTGAACCAGTGCGTGTAAGTATTCGCTCACCTATAGCCTAGTTTTGCTGGGTGTGACAGTTTCTTTTAGTGTACTCAAAACTCCAGTGCTTGATGTTCAATAACTTCGTCTTCATAGTCTTGTCGTAGCCTTTTCATAGTCTTAAACATTGTCTCTAAAACAACGATATTTCTACTTGAATTTGGTCGTTTTCTGTTATCAAATTACACGATTCTCAGTGCGCCAAATATGGCTACTGATGAAAACGTCATTTCTTCCGGGGAGGTCATTTGAATCCATGAGGTCCACCAGACTGGTGTTCACTTCGTGAATACCTTAGAGATCACAAGTAAGCGCCGTGCCTTAAAGGGCATGCTAAAGTAGAATGCAGAAGTTCTGTCAACCTTAAGAGAATTAAACAGCTGTTCTTTACCAGTACGATGACTCACGCAGAAATGCCTCATCTTTTGCTAGAATAAAGCGTTGTAACAGTTTTTTAATAGTGATGATTCCATTTGTCGTGTTGCTGTAACTACCATAGATAAACCCCTTATTTTTATTCAGAAAGACCGATAACTAAGCAAGCTGTGAGTGTTCAGTTAACCCCCCTATAAACGGCACAAGCGGTATCAGTTGAAGCGTTAGCTTAACATGTTTTCCTCACGGTCTACTCAGTCTACGGACTATGATAAACATTTGTAAATGTGATGGCCGTATTTGTACTTCATCGTTTGACTCAGTCTATCCAACAGAATCTGATGTCTTTCTTGTAGGAAGTAGTTGGTCATTCTCGACCTAGCCCACTTTCCGCGTCTTCCAATTTCTTCTTCCAGTACGCAAAAGCGGTGATTTTGTGTGAAAGTGTTCTCAACTTCAAAATTTGGCTTTCTTATGGGAATTCTTCTGGGAAGATAATTCTTTTCAACATAGCGCGAATGTCTTTTACCGCTTGTGAGCTGAGCTCAGCTGGCAAAACGTCCGTCGTCTTATTCTGCGGCCATCGACGCGTACAATCCTTCTAGGTGTGTCAAGCTCCTTGACTTCCTTTTCTGTCGGTGTTTGAGGTTAACGAAGGTCAACCATACATGTATTCAGAATAAAAGTATGTTACAACCGATGTTGTATTACAGGTTAGACCAAATCACTTCATGCTCTATAGCACTTGCAGATTAGACTACTTTTGTATGCTCAGATTCATCAAATTCTCCTAGTTGAACAACTGTTCACCAGCGGAGGCTGTCGTCATGTTGATTTGTTTAACTCGTGCAACCTGCAGCTCACTGGTCTCTAGTGGCATACTATTCACCATTTATTTAGATATACCATTAAGAAACGGCCAAGTAATTCCTTACCATGCGATTTTGTCTAGTTGTAGGTGTGACCAGGTAGGAAATCACAGAATCTAGTATGGCTACGAGAATTCGATTTCCAATCATCCTAGGACTACACAAATTTCGCAAGTGAATGTTGTATCGGATAGAAATGGAGGACACCCACTGCTCTGTCCTGATTCATTGGTATGACGTCTACAATTGCAATTCATCTGCGACAGCATCAGGCGTTTTTTCAGCAATTTTGTTTCAGTATGATCTGGAGCCCTTAACCAAACCGCAAGTCCCAACCGTACGGTATTCGTTTCATTTAGCATTCGAATTTCATGCACTGTCATTAATTTTGCTTGTTTTTGAATAATCAGTCTTGCTCCCAAAAGCTGGCTTTCAATACGATTCTGTCCCATAATATTGTTTGCTCCACTAATTAATACGAAGAAAAAACATAAAACACAATGAGGTCCTACACGGAGATTTGTTCTACTTAGGATTAAGCAGTGTGTTGCATATCGATCCGTATCATTTTTCTTGTGGACTGGATGTCGATAATTGAGTTCAAAATAACACATGAAGGGAGAATATCCGGTTTTAGGATTGGGTATTCTGTTAGTTTTGGAAATCACGCTAAAAACTCAAAGTGCTCATCTGCGTGATGATAAGTAACACGCATACATTACAACCATATCTCAGCCATGTAATAAAATCCACGATAAGTGAAAAATTACTCCTGGGGGTATTAGTATTTTGTGGAAACGGTTTACCATATGAAAGAATACTAATGAGAAAAAAACATTCTTTCAGGTGTATTTTGTAATGCATTACTCATAAGGTTGTTGAAAACTCCTTGACAGCCCACGACCGGTTTCGCCCTTCTTGGAGCTCATCGGGTAGGCACAGTCCCCTAGTTTCCGTCAACCTTATGTTCTACTTGAAACCAAATTGTACGAAATCAGCGAATATACATTCATTTGCAAACTAATTTAGTTTTTCGACAGACTCACCCGGAACCCAGCTGAATCTCTCGGTTTCGATGTTTCCAGGCAGGCAGGTACATTAAACAGGCGGCGACAAACAAACAATGACTTCACGATCGGTTCCGAAATTCTCCTCATTGAAAAGACACCATACCTGCAACAATGTGTTTTACTACTTTCAAAGCATTCCCAACAAGAAAAAACCATAAAATGCTATCACTAGTCTGTTGGTCATCCAAATGTCTACGTCCCTAGCAATGACAACTCATTACATCAGAACTTGTTGTCCTGTGGGAATCACCACCTAGCCTCACTGAACCTACTCAGACCTACTGATAGTGGCCTCGCACGTGCAGCGATAATGTTGCACTTTTAATGTCTGGGCGATTGGCGCAGCCTACTGTGATCACATTTGAGATTTTCAGCATACAGTGTCGTGATGCAACAAACCAGCGGTTATAAAAGTTCCTATAAGCCTGATAAAACTTCTGAACAATCCACTGTTTGGAATAAATCAGCCGAGACAAATATCCAGCGTATCACCTGACCTGAATAAGAAATGGAAACTATTTGAAGATAAATACTCTTTCGAATCCAATTAATTACTTATGAGAGACCCACGAAAACTCAACATACATATTGCATGAACAATCCAGCTATAAAAGTCACGTCCAGTTTGCGATTTTTTTACCAAAACATTCACACTTAGACTCCTCGTTACGAGGGGCATCCGAGGGACAGACAGTAGTGATGCTCTCATGCAGAAGAGTCCGCATAAAATAAAATCCGCAAAATAAATATGCCTATAGCGTCTTTGGCTGACGATTTGTGGAGAGGACATGTATTCAAAACCATATGCATTATCCTTTTCCACCCCGTTGAGCTCATCTCAGTCTGTCGCTACTTTAGAAAGACACGCTTGGTTGGAAATCATAGAAAAAACAAATGATTCCTACTGGTTAGACTGAAAAGAGCCAAATTAAGGATATAAGGTGTCCTGTACATAGACACTTCTGTCACTACTCACCACTCACTCGTGCTGCGTTACACACAAGAAGTTACACAGAGAAAGTGAAGGACAGAGTGGACAGTGAAGACACATTCGGCAATGCCAGATGAAACGTTTGGCCGAGATGGTCTAGTCAGAACTGCCAGAATCAAAAACTGAAGAGGCTTGAAAACTGTGACTGCTTGTAAAAAGTGATCAGAAATGGGCTTGCAGCGGTTAGCAGTTAATCAAACTTAAAGTTGATTACGAGACAAGAACAATATAAAATTTTGACTAAATGGAGTAAAATGCTGCGATTTACCAAGCAAGAGGCGGTGTCAGTAGCAATCTGTTTCCGGGCACGTGAAAAGTGTTCAAGCGATGTATCACTACAGGTTCGGTGGTATGAACGCCGTATATGTACTTTCACATATAATGGTCTTTCACAGCAGCCTGTGGACTATCAATATGACGGGAATTCAAACGTGTTTGGTTATGGCGGATTTCGGAATTGGAGATCTGGTTTCTGGAGTTTTTTTGGGTGCTCTACTTGCTCTGGTTTCCAATTTCCTGGTTATTTTGCCAAATTATCCAGCTCCTCAAGTACAATCGGATGATAGATAGGGTTGGATTTTGTAACCAAGGCTGTGAAGGCCTTCAGAGGTAGATTAGGGAGGCGCCAGGTTCATTCAAACACTAACTGACCATTGAAGGTGTTCCACTGACAGCGACATCACAACTGCTCTTAATAAACAGCAATATTTTATCTACTATCAATGGCATGTGATGTACACTGATTTATTTCGGTACGCACGGCAGTGCCTCACGTATTCCACCGGGATAACAGTATTTATTTGCTAATCTTGGTGGATAGCCGATTTCAGGTAATGTCTTCTTGTGTATTTGCATTTCCAGCTTTGCTGCATCTGAGATGTCAATGCAGTATGATCTAGGTGAGAAGGATTTAATCAGAGCGTGTTTTTGACTAGCAGGTGCAAAAACTTTCACTTGTTACTACTACTCTATACACAATAAATTTCGGGAGATCCTTCTGGATAGTGACACATGGTTCTGCCTGCTAGCATCATATCCAGGAGTGTGATCACTTTGTTTTCCTCCTTTTTCACCGTAGACTTCAAATCATTGTGGGTACTGTTCAACAGTTGGTGGAAGTCATTCATGTGATCATAAGCTCTGTATACTGCGAAGTTGTATTTATCTATAGCTATCGAATTCCTCGATCTTTCTGACAATTTACTTTTAAGTGACCCATACATATATAGGCCAAGTGCCATGTACTTTGACAAACTTATACTATGTCACTGGATTAGGGAGTCAAGTGAGACATTTCTAAATCGGGCTCATGTACCCCGCGGTTGAATCCCGGACAGAAAAGCCTGTAGAGACGTCCAGTTTCGCGGAAGGACACATTCGTATATCGGCGTCTTCTGGCGCATGACAAAACTTAGAATCGGAAGCGTTCGCACTCTCAGTTTATCCCGGCAGCGTACATCACTGTATCTCCCCCAGATACAGTTGTGTCAAGTGCAAAACACGAATTGTGCATCGCAAAAAAACGAGCAAAGTTTTAAATATCTAAATGGAATTCACGAGGCTTCTACTGACGAATATAGATACAATATTGTGCCTTTTCAACTGCAACAGTTACGCGTTAGCAGATGCGTCCATGGAAGCTGCATCAAGTTTATTCCGTCCATACGATGAGGAAAATTCCCCACCGTTACTCGGGTCATCGTTGAACTCATGAATGCTGGTTCTCAAAATCATCTTCAGGTTCCGTCCCCCAGTGGTGGCTATACATGACGTAGTGGAGACAAACTGCTTGTGACTGCATGAGTGCATTTGCTTCTACAGTCGAAAGACTGAAGGCCTGTTTTTCATCCAAAGAAAAATTAATAAAACCCCGTGAAAACACCCAGAGGTTTAATCTGTAGCAGACATAAAACAAATATGAATCCAAAGCAAGTCAGCCAAAACCACAAGAAGCCTCGGAGTTCATAAACCAACCGTGCTTTTGAGGAATTGGGTAAGGAGATAATCTTGACGAAACAACAAGAAACAAAGTTGTGCCGAATCACTCACGTGAAATGCAAAGAGCGCTATATCGGATAGACTGGGCGAGAAAATCTGTGACATGTACCCGCAGTTCCTAATTTACATATGCGAAGGTTGATAACAAGATAAATTTAATATCAAAACGGGCTTCAAAACATGAAACAACCAAATAAGTTGATCAAACCATGTCATTATACCGCAAACTGAACCTATATTCATAGTACCTTGGTTCAGCCTTCGCAAAAATGCAAACAAATATCGTCAGACTAATCGGCGAACACAAACGTGATTAGATATGTTGTCGATAGAGTAAGCGTTGGCCCTGTCCTATTGGTGTGAAAAAAACCTTGTAATTTTTATCTGAAAGAAACATTCCTTCTTTAAGGTGGCTTCTACGGTGTCGCTTGTTTTGTCCTGCTTTCTGCATGCTCTGATTCGCTTTCACTTGACTGAGTCACTCCCTCATTGTGTTTGAGTATGAAAGACCCAATAGCCTATGGGACGACATTTGAAAGGAGTTACAAGCTGAGAACGAAGATACGACGCCCATAAATACCAAAAGACGCATAGGTGGGTGTATTCTGAATATCTTCAACTAAATAGACAACTACTGGTCCTGAACAACTGACTAGGAATAGAGAGTTTCTTATCAGAATATGTCACGTATCTTCGGTGAAGCTGATCTGTCCTCATTCCCAAACCGCGGTGTCTGTTCATCAATCTCAAACTACTTCTGAGTAGTATGAAGCGGAGCAAAATAAGGCAAGCCCCTTTGTGTCGCCGGATGCTTCCTTAAAGTACCGAACACCCGTAAAACATGTATCTGCTGCAAAATTCAAGCATTGGCTAGTGATCCACCTGTACCGGAACTCGCGCATTCAGTTTGGTGGTTCCACGCCAAAGGATCAATTACGTTCTTAGCCCTCTGTGTCCTCGTGACCTAATGACAAGTGGTATTGTTTACCGTGACCGTAGATCCAAGTTAGGCCCGTTGCTAATGGTGCCAAACCAATCACGTTTCCCGAAGCACTATGCATCTTGGAGCAATTCCCATATAGATTTTTTAGCTTTAGCAAGTGGAGTACGTCTAAACATTTCCGAATGTAAGTCTATTGTTTAGGAAATTATGCGTAGTTTGTAGATTGATGGGATGGAAGGATGTGAGGATATGGTATCCTACCCGCACAAAAGTTACCAGACTTCTCTGAGTCATGAGGATTCAGCTACAACGGATAATCGTACGGCATGAAGTCATCTACGGATTCACAAACGGAGTAATGTGATGCTCTGTTGGGGAAAAAAGCTTGGATTTAGACGACCTAACAAGCCCGGTCCTGCATTGACAAGCACCAAAAAGTAGCGGAAAATTCACAGAATTCCATCTGAAGGATAAGCAGCATGTGGTAAAATCACACAAGAAAATCTCGCTAGATTTTCGAATTTGGGGATTTGATAACCGACTTCTTTAATCTTTCTTTTAACAGTGACCAGGAATAACTTTTTCCCGATAATCAACCGCTTAGGTCTGTACTTTGCGGTCACCGAGATCTTACTGCGGATAATCAATAAAGCTAATGGTGTTATGACACATAACATAAGGCAGGTGTTCCCATGGCTTTTTAACTTTAGTATATGCCCAATCACCTCTGGAAATGTGGCATTGCTTTGCAAGTTGTTATTTATTATTTGCTTGCTGAGTCAATCATTTAATAATTTGAACGAGGGCACAATATTCAAAAAATAAAAGAGAATCTTAACCATGAATCAATAAGAAGAGATGCAACTCATGACTTTAACGAGATGCTTTCTGCTACCGACCGCCAAAAACAATAACAAAGCGTTAGCGAACTCCTATGGTTTGTTTCACCAGGATAACGATGCGATTAAGCCATGAAGTTTGGTGCCACTAGGAATTGAAATGATCTGACGTTTTTTGACCAGCATTCCGCCTGACTGGCTCAAATTCAATCTGAGGACTCGTCACTAAGCACATAGGAATACAATTTCCGCTCAAGCTCTTGCCAAGAAAATGTCAAAAGTGACAGAGCAACTTGCGTAGCTTCTTTGATATTAAAACTTCCGAAGGTCGATTTGAACCTATCGTTTACTTGTTCTTTCTACTCAAAAAACCGTTTGAGAAATGTGGCTGCACATGATTGGCCGATAAATGAGTTGTAAATCCTGATAATACCCTAAACCAATGAAAGGGTTATGACTTTCCCTGTGCGCGCTTTTTGAAGGGGTTGTTTTCCTTTCGCTTACTCTTGATATTATTTTCTCAAGAATGACTCTTCACATTCCAGTCTACGTGGCACTCCAACTCTTCGTGTATGAGAAATACAATTTGTCGATTTGTAAAAATATAGGTAGCTCGGCTGTTTACTGCTAGTTGATCTGATGGTAGTTGATCTGTTCGCCGATTGTCAAGTTCGGTGACCAATCGTTGCGGTGATCACGGTCTTCCTATACCAAGCTGGTTATGGGATTGTTGTTCTTTTGGAACCGAATAAAACCCAGTAATCGCTGGAAGCTTAGAACACATCTTAACTATCAGTTGAGCCAGCAGTTTGGAGTAAAACTTTTGAGTGACAATCAACTGATGGTTTTTTAGATTGCCGATAAAGTGGAATCAAACCGGAAAACTTTTACACGATTCAAAGAAGCTTGAGGTGCTTTATTTGAGCACTTGATAGGTTAGAACATGAGCCATGTTCACACAACATGGTAAGCACGGTCTTTTATGGGATCATTACCTAACGTAGGAGTAAAGAATACCAGGTGGCTTTGATATGTGTTGGTACATCATCCACTAAAGTCAGTATCCACCAGCAGAATAACTTTAACCTCAGAAGGTTCTATAAATATCCTTCCGGAGATCACACATAACACCTTGGTTACCGGGGCTAAGACCAGGGTATCACGCCAGCGACAGTCACGCAGCTGTAATCCATGGGAAAGTTTAGGATTACTTAGAGTTTGGTGAGCTTGGACACGTACAAATGGTCTGCACATAACAAATATTGTCGCTAAGTCTGAACGCTACATGCATTCAGGAGGCGTTGTCGGCAGGACAAATGCCATCCCCATCCAATCTGAAATATTCTAGTTAGGTTATATGCTACTCAGCAGATTCGAGTAGGTTGTGATGCAGTGTAATTCAATTAGTGCTGCACTCTTTGAGAATGGCAACGGTAAATTTAAACTGCTGGGGCACTGCCTTCTTGGTAGGCATATGCGTTCATAGCAGAGTGGTGCAGTGCTACCAAAGGATGGCAAACCTTATACTTGAGAACCTCGTGCACGGCCACGTGTGGTCGTTGCGTCGTCCCAGGAGAGACACTGGTGACGGGGAGATACACGTGATCACAATTAACTGAAAGCCCACACACGAAAGACGCATGAGTCAAGCCAAAACGAATGGCTGGTCCAAATAAGTCACCTGAAGAAGTCACGGCGAACCAACCAAGTTGTTGGAGAAAAGCTACTGAGCTCAGGTCAAACGATGTTTAAGTTCGGTCAGGCAAAGGATGCATTTTCGCGGAAGCGACGTGGGTTTCGTACGAAGACATGTAGTGAGAAAACTTATGCCAAAAATCGATAGTTAAAACGGACAGTTAACAACTAACCCATCGTGCATGCTTCGTTATTTTGGGGTCATGTGCCCTTTGACTGAGAACAGCTTTTTTTCAGACGGTTTTGTCGATAAAATGAAACTCCGTGGAAAGGAAAAACAGTGGAAAATTTTGGCATACATTTTAACATCATAGTAAATGAAGTACAAAAAATAGTTGGTATTACGGAGGAACTTGCACCTCACCTCTCACCGCCTTTGGGTTTACGCAAATCGTTATTTGTAATTTGACCCTAGCTACACCATTGTCCCCTCAGTGTCTCGTACTCGCCACCCATAGCAGATTTTGTGACCACAATGACAACATGCGTCAGCAGTGGCGTAGTGTGACGTAACGACGTTAGTTTGGTTTACTGTCCCCTCTCCAGGTTGCCTGTTATAACCTCATTATATTTTTTATGAATTTAAAGAGAGAGATCCTCACTGAGCAACAATGCACATAGTGAGATTACAAATGTAGAATAGGGGTAGATTTCATGGACCCGATTGTGAAGACAGCTACACGTTTCACTCAGCCAAACACGTTAGTGCAGATTGCTGACCCAGGCCTTAAGGTTATTCGAGAAACAGTGCATGAATATTGTGTTCGGATTCATTCAGGGATCGGAACTGAGTGAGAAAACAAGGAAGAATAGTTTTGGTTTCGTATACCATGTGGGGCAAAGTGACGAAATGGGGAGTGTGGAGAATTCTGAAGGCCAGTAATCAAAGCAGTGTATGATACCAAGTCCAAGGGGAGCAGCTGCACTGTTTGAAAGGGTCATTTGTGAATAGAACTCTTTTCTGTGTGACATCAGCTCAATAATAATACAGTGAAGTACTAAAGATGGTGTGGCACTTATATGGGCTTCCCTTATAACCTTACAGGCATCATTTTCAACGTCTAGGATCATCAGTATAGTGGTTAGAGCCACCGCTGTGAAAACGCTAAAGAAAACTGTACCAAATATCTCGGAATATTGGTTTAATATGGGAGCCAAAACACCCAGAAAGTTTCACGCGGCTTCATATTTTGAAAAAGTGGGATGTAGTTGTTCTTCGACGTACAATCTGGCAGCTTGTTTACCCCCTTCAAAATACAGTGTATACCCTCTAGAACGAGCACTGTAAGAGGTGACATTCGGCTTGGCTCCAGAACCGAATTTCCATAGTGAATTCCTCCCTAAAGGAAAAGAACAGTCAGAAGAAGTCGCCTTTGACCGATCAACAAAGTTGCTTGTGGACAGCAGATAAGTTTGAAAGTGTGTTATGTTAAAGCGACCACACTTATAAAACAACCGCTTCTGACAAGTCTATTCAACTGACCTACCGAGAGCATGCAGGCTTATTTGCCGCTGCCTGCACTCACTCCAAAGACGTGGTCATTTTTGATACTTAGGCCATTCTAGGAAAGGCCCATCCATTATAAGGACTCACAACGGGTCAAAAGTAATCAATCCCATCTTAAAAGCAATCTGTTTAGATGATGAAGGCTGTAGTAGTTGTGTAGCGTACAGATAAGATTAACTCTATGTTGTAACTTGCTGAACGGTGATGCAACTCTGTATCGGTCCCTTGGCTTCCTGCTCCGCCCACTATGCTATATCATAAGGTACGGTAGCTTTACACAGCCCTTTATCGAAACAAAGGAAAATTATTACAGCTGTATTTATGAGGCAGTCACAGTGTGTCCACCAGGTCGTGCCAGAATCTCCGTGAGGGGGCGAGAAGCGTCGAGTCACAGATGCTTGACTCGGACTGGCTGGCATTCTGACCAATCAGGGCATGCCTTAGTTTGGCCCGTGTCCTGCACGTGACACATCCGTCCAAATGATTTGATGTTCTGTTATTAGGGACGGCTGGCCTCCGTACACTCTATGATAAACTCTATTTTTGTTTTAAAACCATTCGGTACATTTTTCGAAAACAAACTTTCATACATCAATGCAAAAGTTTCACATTCTAGTGTTTCTGGGAAGGGGCGGGCGTTTGCAACCCCACTGGTATTTGAGACGGTCACCGTTGGAACTGAGAAGTCGTCTATCCAAGGTTATCAGTTTCAAACGACATCTTACGAGGCCTGGAATAAGTGGTCCTTATTTGGAGGTCCGTAGCTTGGAGGGAACTCATGGATAAGACGACTGTACAAGTTTATAGATAGGCTGAATAAACTATAGGCTCTTTTCTAGATGAAACAGCTGACTGTTCGTTAACAGCGCAAATCTAACGAAATTCGGACGACTGACTGGAGTGTGGTCAAGTCGAAGGCAAGCAACCCTAGTCCATCTTGCTGTCTTGGTCACGACAGCATAACAGATTGCACATGCAGCTTTTTTGGACATATAAGTCTGGCCTGTTTCGCTGGATGATAATTAGCTCCTCTGCACAAGGCATTTAAAGCAGAATTCTGTGTGAAATGCTTAGTCTGACGTGGCAGGTGATAGCAAATGCCATGTCAGTGTTCACTCGGTATCATGTGCACACACGGTATGCCAAAATAGTGTTATTTAGTGTTGTGTAACATCTTTTGCGGGCCAGGATGGTGTACGATCAGGTGATATCAAACAAACCATTACCGGAATTCGGTGATGATGCATAGCACGAATATGACTCAATTTTTATGGTTTCCTTTTGAATCTGTTCCTGCTATTCAGTCTTGTAGAATGAAGTTGCTGCGCTTAGGTGTGTCATCAGGGAATGACAACACGCCAAGTCCGTGTTAATCATGGAGGTGCCGACACCCGACCCACTTAGCTTACACAACAGACATACCTAGCTTAAAGCTATTCCCACCGATAGCTCCAATTAACCGGTTGGGAAAACGTTATCGCCAGTGATCAGCAAACTGCATCGCGATGAATTCGTGTAAGCCTGAGAAAAAAATCGGTCAAATTAGGAATCTGTAAGATGATTTATTAGACCGTAGAATCCCCTCAGTGGACTTATGGTGATCCTTCTAACCATTGTGGATGGATGAATACACACAATACAAATTCTGTACGTCGTGAAAGGCGTGTTCTCTTCTTGCTGTGTCGAATTACGCTGTCAGTGACTTAACGAGCGGTGATCTACCTTTCAGACTACGACGGGATAGAAAGTATCTAGGAATATATTACGGAAGATTCCAGGAAGGAGATCGATTTGGATTTATTGTGATGGTAATAACTAACTGTACCAACGAACTTTGAGTTGTATCATCTCGCCTAATTTTTACTCACTTGATTTAACTACTTTGTACTGGTATTTGCTAGCGTTATCCACTACATAATTGGTGAGCCCGACGTGACTCGAACACGCAACCTTCTGATGGTGAGCCCGAATTTCATTTCTCTTCCTTAGATCACCTAGAACTCCGTATTCATTTTTTTCTCATTGCTATCATGTCTGATTCAGACGATTCACCTATGGGCTCGCAAGATATTTTGAGTTTAAGACTACCAGCTTACGGTATTCATCATCAAAAGCGAAACGTTGCCCAAATAAAAAACTACCGATTGTTTACCAAGATCTTCCGAAATGATTTACATTCGCCTTAACTAGCCTACCTGATCAACAGCGCAATTATTAGCTCAGGGCTGAATGTCGTCAGGAAGAATCTGCCCGAAACAAAATTTTATAGAAGAATTAAGTCTATTAGCTTTTTTGAGTGGGGAGAGAGGTGTGAAGGTATCTACCGTAAATTCACGATTGTGATTCAAGAATGTGTAAAATGGGACGCATTCGACCCATTAGCGCAGCTTCAGGAAGCAGAAAGTACAAAACTCCACTGCTTCACTGGTTGTCAACGACACTGCAACCCTTAAAGTTGTAATTGTTAGCGGCTGAAAATCAGCTCAGCAATGTACCCTGAAGCCAGATTGACCGAATTAATCTGTCTTCACTCCACTTTTGAGCCATGAATTTGCGATCATCTAATGACCAAGGTTATTTAGGTGGATCACCGGCCACACGAATGAGATTTCTTCGAATGTTTGGGTTTTCTATGTTTGTAACTCTTCGTAGCTTTGATTAAAAAAATCAGATTAACCACCTTTGGCCTCATGGAATCCTTTATTCGCTGTGTCATCTGGAATGTCAGAACTGCAAACCGGAGTTAACCGTTGGGAGTGAACCTGGCTTCTGTACATCTGGGCAGAAACCAGTCTCTACACCAAAGAGTGTTCAAACTCACGGATTTCCGTAGAAATTGGTCATTGTTATGGAGTATCAGAGCCAAAAGGGCTATCATTTTGCGGTAGTTTTTGGAAGGGGAGAATGACATTTTCCTTATCGGCCCAATGGCAAATTTCGCAATAAAACTGAACCATCAAACACAGAAAGATTCTATCCATGGAGGAGGGGAAGAAATGGGATGGGAACTACTTTTTCCGCTGAAGTAGACCTCAGTCGGAAGTAGAAAAACGGTTCCGGCTAAGAAAGGTGATACTGAGTTAGCGGTTAATAGCACGACTGTAAAGCTGGAAGATAGACTTTTGTTCTCGACTGGACACTCAGGACTGGCGAAAAATATTCAACAATCCACAATCCCATTTTGGGGTCGCCACTTGGGCGTAGCTCCAAAGTTTCCGTCAATATGTTTGCGCACAAAACTATACGTAATTTGATTTACACATTCATTGTCAATTGGGTTTTAGCTGGACCTCTTGTTTATTCACAACCAAATTTTCTGTCAAATTGCCGTCACTTTAATCAGTGCACCACTCTTTTCGAGTAAAATTTGGCTACCGGTTGTCCCAAGTAAGGTGAAACCTGTAATGGACTGTCGAGGAGTTTTGATCAGCGATCACTTCCAATGCGCAGCTATCTACCCCTCATCCTCAAATCATCTGTGAAAGAAACTGTGGCAGCTAGAACCACTGCACGGAAAGTATGCGGTTCTTACAGCGGGTGATGGTGATATGTACCTTATATATAAATATATACGTATATATATAATCTTGAATATCACTACAGCTTAAATATGGAACTTTCTTTGTGTAGGTATTCATTTGATAGTTCTTAAAAATGACAAGCGTAGCTGACATTTACTCGAATCTTCCGCTAAAATCAAGCCAATGTGCAAAAGGGGTGTTAAAGTGCCCACCGGAATACGTTTCAGTAATAAAATCGACAAAGTTAGCAACGTCTGATCTAATGTGGATAACATGCTTGCAGCTTGCCAATGGCGTCGATGTTCATTATCTTTCGTCCGAAAGATAGCTTGATGGCAAATCAAACGTGCAGTTAATTTGCCTAGGTGGTGCGTTACCCTCAGCACTTGGGCACACGACCGACAAAAGAGAAGTCACTAGTTCTCTTCCACTTCTGGGCGGTTATTTTCATGCACCTAGATAGGAATTTGTGGGTTGTGTTTAAAGTTCTATTCATAACGAGAGGAAAATCGATGGGCAATAAAAAGGGCATCTAACCACATTGAGTACAAACATCTAACAAGAAGTGATCACTCCCAGCTTGAATATTATGATGTAGGTCGACATTAGATACCCGACTGACTTACAGTCCTCCGTCGCAGACGTAGCTAATTAATGTGAATCACTTCTATCAAGATCTTCTTGATTACTTAATTCTTTTCAGGACCAGGTTTTCAGGGTCCGGAACTAACCTCAAAACAATCTTGCCTACACTGGAGGGAGATCTCCGCAAGACGGATACATCACCATAATAAGTGACCGCTTTAATGTTAAAAGTTACAGCTTTGATTTCTAACTATTTATCCAAAGGTTTATAATGGCGGATAGTTTCATGATGCGCTCAGTCTGTACTACGGGGTAAGCTTAGCAATCCATCCTACTGAAGCACTCATCCTTTGGAAGCATGATCGTATAGTGTTCGATTGACGCTTTGATTTCTCTCTTCGGTTGCGCAGCAAGTACACTACAAGTTATCCACTAGTGGAGTATACAATATATTTCTGTTGTGTGGTCGTTGGCTTGTTGTACACAACCAATAACCCACCGATACGCACCACTACGCTCCCCAATAACGCACTGATGATGTCACATCGATTGGTGATGAAACGTTTGCAATCAAATTGCCCAGCTCAGCGAACAAGCCAACGACCATCTACGCTACCTGAGCTACCAGCATTTTCCTCCATAGAAAACTTCTGTTGTATCGTGGGTGACCGTGGGTGGCCGTGGTTGGGCCATTAATGGCCGTTCGCTCGTTCGTTCCACCCAGCTAATGGCGACGTTTCTCTCGCGAACACTTTTACATCCAACCCACTGCTAAGGCGAGTTTTGTAAGCTCCACCAACGCATTTGCTAGCCGAAACGTGTGGCACCGATGGTGACCTTGGGGACGCGTTGTTCTCAGCGAATGTACTTTTTCAGCCTGGACGCAACCTGACGCCATCCCATGCCTTAACATGACAGAAACGCAGCGATTTCGTTTGGTAGGGAAACCCATTTGATATTTCGGAAATTTCAATATCGTTATGTTTTTGCAAACTACTCTTTCTTAACTGATGCAGAAGAGACGGGAACTATGAAGGCTTGGTGTACCTATGAAATATTGAATGTTTGGATCATTTGGGTAGGGTTCAAACTCTAATATTCGGGAAACAGGAAGAACACTCTTTACGAAATCATAGCTATAGGGATCCATATCTAGTAACAGGTCAGAGAATTTACGTAATGCACTTCTAATAACTTTGCTGAAAATTCTTCGACAGTCCAAGACCGGTTTCGTCCTTCCTGAGTCTTATCAGGTTGACACAGCCCTCGAGTTTGCGTCAACCTTATGTCGAACTATTCTCAAAGACCTTATATTAGTGTATTAGGTCTACACATGTATCGCAATATATCGAATATCATATCAACTGAAACATGAGGCAGCCTGATGCAGCACATTTACTCGCTTGAAAATATCATGAACTAGGGATTCAGCTGGGTTTCAGGTGAGTCCCTGGCAAATGAGTGTATTTTGCTAGGATGGATGATTGTTCAAAAACTTTTAGTGCCTTAAGGGGCAAAAGATATTCACACATTCCGCTCACTAGGACAGCTCATGTGACACTCTTAAGGCTGTGACCTCGTCCTAGGCACGCTTTATCACCTAGTGCACATTGAAATGTGACTATCATGTTGAGCATGGAACTGAGTGACGTATTCAACTTAAGTACAGCCCGATTTTCAACACTGATCAGAATTTGGGACTAGGTGGCATTCAACTAGGACAAAAACCATCGTGGCGTGGCTGTGGACTATCATCAGTCTTCTCTTCGCAATTGTTACCAGCTTTTAGATTGGGCTTGCAAATCGCTCGTATGACTGATGTTTTCGGGTAACCGGTAGTTCCCCACCAGCACTTCCTGCATTGTTGAGTACATGCTCTTTCTGACTATTCAAGTCTGACGTATGTTGATCAAGAAGTATTTTTTCTTCAGGAACATCAACCAATCGCTGCTTGATGTGCTATTCACTAAAAACAATGATTAAGTTTCCGACTAATACAGACACCTGTAAATCCAATCAACACTAACGAAAAAAACAGGAATTCATGAATTTAGGATACTCTCTAAAACCACGTTGAGATAGACCAAAATCGACCTATTTACACAACTTTCATGCTCGAAACTGTACGATAGTAGAAATTAAAACTAAACCAACGGACAAACCTATTTGACTGAACCATACGACTACTGAAAATAGAAATAACAAACGAGAGGGTTAAAAACAGCAGGATATGTGACTGGAAACACAAGGAATGTGTCCGGTCAACCGATCAAACACAAATAACGTCAGTCACGGTACAGTACGAATCATGCACGGGTAATCTGAGAACCCCAGGAGAAAACCCCCTTCAAAATAGAAAATCGTCGACCAAGAATCGCGAGGAAATCGGACCAAATACAAATTGTCATTACACGACGACTGTGTTGTATTCAGTCGACTGCGTTACAGATACAGTCAGTCCACTATGCAAAGACTAATTTTGCTGAACGTACACAGTGGCCTTTGTCTGAGAATCGTCTTCATATCAAAAGATCAGATTTTGCACAAACTGATAATTTGACTCGCTCTACTTCGAACGATCTTGTGTCTGCGGTGGCTCGCTAATCAGTTGACATCGCCTGGTTTCTATCAATATGCTCTGCGAGTATATTCTCCAAACGAGCTTCTGAATGAACGTATCTTCTTAGCAAAGGGACATTATTGCGAGTGCCGTGGTGCTCAAAACATTTGCTATTCACTTTTCACCGCAATACACCCAACAGCAAATGCATATATCATAAACCCGGAAGGCTCAAAACATTTTGTATGAAACTGAAGATGATCGGTCAATCAGTAATTGACTCTTCTGTTCATAGATATTTACCCACTCAAACCAGTTGTCAGTGAGATTCTCTGTCCTGAAGATGCGACAGACATAGCCTCGCTCACAGAACGAAAATTACCTAATCTCTGCACGCACCCATCATAACACTGATGAGTTTGTAGCGTCCCAGTCACCCACATACTTGACTGTTCGACTCACAGTCGCTCACTGGATCGCGAGGCTTGTCTTTTTTCTCATACGCACAAACACGTCGCATTAACCTGACACATCGGACATCGATTGTCTGCACAGCCTAGTCAGCGTAGCAACCACTCAGTGCCGACGCGCCCACATACACGCACTGGGACCTACATAAAGGTAAACCGAACCCAGTCAAGACACAGATTCGAGCGCGCGCAGGGAGCAGGACGTCAACCTCTCCACAAGTCCACGGACAACCATGGGGTACGTGTATCAGTCTAACTGCGGAGAAAAACACGTTTCCGCCGTCCGGACTTCCACCAAGGGACTCTCATATACGATAAGTTCCCTTTTTGACTTGCTGCCATTTCACATTGTATTTATTTTATACGTGTCGCAACCATGTTAAAAACTTCTATTAGCGCACATTCACCTTCTGATTTGCATTATGACTATCATCACCTGTGCACTAATGAGTTCACCTCATTCGTCTGCCTCAATGACCTTCCCTTTGTTTTCCAGGTCTCCACTTTGAATTGTTCGATAAATGCAATTCAAACTTTCTGTACTGCAGAGGAGCCACGTGCCCAATCTAAGATGAGCAAACGTCACACGACGAAGTTAGCAAAATTTGCGCTAACACACTCAATCACTGTATGCTTTTCTAAAACTCTACTCCATTCTAAATGTATTCACTTTCAGAGTTCTAGTGATATGCGAACCCAAACCTCCATGGCATCACAACTAATAATCAACTGCTCCCCATCTCGTTTAGGGGGTTGTAGATTGTGTCAGATAGCAATGACAACTGACTGCTCTTCGGATTCACATGGGATTTATCAAGACGTTCAAATTCTGCGAAGACTATTAATGGCGCAAGTATCCTTGAATGGCAGCTGCGTCGGCCGTTTGAAGGAGTTGTGACGTAGCTGTTTGTCCTTAATTTTCCAACATACGACATCGGCAGTAGTTGTCACTCGGCTGAATGGGACCCTCGATTTACATTATTGCACTCAATCCACCATATTGCTTGCTAGTAAACTCTGTCCCCCCCCCCCCTGAGCGTAATCAATTTCGTGTGTACGTACGGAGGTTACTATTTCACAGAGCTTGTGACAACTATGCTGTAGGTAGCTGTTTGCCTGGGAAGAAAATTTGAACTGACTGAATGTCACTACGGGCTTCGGGGTTTTTTGAAAGATAATTGTATGCTATGTGGGAGCAGTCTACCGATAACAGACAGACACCATAAAAGCCACGCTATGGTCCACTGGGAAGCTGGTATCAAGCAACTGAGAGTCAACTGGTGACAACAGCAACGTGATCCAGGTTTTATTCTCAAAATACGATCTTTTGAAATACGCTCCGGATCTAACTAAACGTGGAGCAGGGTAATAATGTGGATCAAACAGGTCTTCGCAGAGTAAGATATGACCACCGGCAGGTGCTGCGTTATGCTAGAAGGACACGTATTGAACATAAAACCAGCTAGGGTGAGTTATTCGTCCACCAGTTGGTGATAGAATGCTTACGGCCGATCACCAACCTCAGCGAATAGAGCTGCAACTAAGATAAGTATCCGAACTGCCAATATCACAACACTACCAAGCTTACGTTATCTCCCACAAACATTTGGTATTGAATCTTGTGGCAAGGTAGCTGTAGGAGAGGCATAATGGGGTGCAAATTGGGTGCGGCCTTCAGCCAACGACTGGTTCTGCCGCCACCTCACAGATGAATGAATTCGCGCAGAATGAAACGTATAATCGAACACCATGTCTGTTTGGTCTTCAGTCGTCGAAAAACCCTACTGAGCTTGTGACGACGGACACATGGTCACACATTAGAGCAGTAAGATAGGTATTTTTGAGCGATTACTGCGAATTCATTTGACTAGGATGCGCTGTTAAAGAGTTTGCGGGCTTGGTGGTTATTAGAAGAACCAGCTCCAAACTAACGGGACCACATAACTGCCAGTGGAATAACCGTTTTTCGTTGAGACAGATTTCATTGGTCGTTATTCACTCGCCCTTGACGGATGAATGGTATTCTTAACATCACTTTTGACAGTGATCAATGGAGCAGCTGGCTCGTACGTTCATTGACTTTTCTGGTTTGGCCAAGCGCACCGGGCGATCAACCGGCTATCCAGACCGGGGTTCACGGTAATGAGAAGGCATTAAGGGACTGTGGTCCACAACAGTGGTGCTCTCACAGGGATCCGAAAGTTGAATAGAAACTTCCAGACCCCAGGAAAAAGTGATCTCTTCTAAGAGGTGGCGACTCCCCACTGCAGTCTCTTTAATGAGGATTCGAAAATAAGGCCAGTAGGTTTTGATACCACAAAGGAGGTGATTTGGATATCCGACCAGTCCAGTTTGTATCTCGATGAAACTAGAGGGCTACGTAAAAGCCAACATTCCCACTAAGACTGAGAAGTTGAAAGTGAAACACCGTTGTGTTTACTCAGTAGCTGAAAACTTATCAAGTTGATGGCCTCGTATTTACTTGTTCGTAGAAATTGAGCAAACCCATACAACGTTGTTGTATGATTGATCCTTAAAAGTATTCACTGTGTCCATTACTTAAGACAGAAGTCCGTCAAGAAAGTTATGGTTCTGACACGTCATTGTCATTGTTTATCAGCTAACATTTTCTGAATATTCAATTGTTTGGCTTTCTATGCAGAAACTTGAGTTCAAATGGTCATAGACATTTCCGAGATTCCAACCCGGGACGATTGCCAACCAGAAATAATTGAATGTACAGTGCATAACCGTGTAGATTGATCTCATTTGCATGATAAACCTAAGACTGGCGGACGTTCTGGAAAATATCGAGACCAGAATTATCTTGAATAAAGAAGGTAAATCACTGTGAAAAACCAAAACAAGACCGCAGATACAGCGACTTTTTCAGACGTAGGCCCACACGAGCTTCATCTGCTGAAAAACTAGTCTGTTCAACCATGCACTCTAAGATACATCAAATTGGCGAATATGAACACCCGACACAGTAAACATCACATGACCCAGCTTGGATTGTGCCTTTCATCACTAGCGACACGAACTAAGCTGAAAAGATGCTCCGTAACACTAAAGAATGTTATGTAGACGGTACAACCCAAATCGATCCCATCTCTGCACATGGTGACCACATCCATTGTCCAGATTTTGCAAGACCAGCAAGTCGTTCAGGCAGATTAGCATTCTACCATATGCTACCATATGATGGAATGTGTCCATTATGCCTACAGTGATCAATACGCTTCTTGTCGTTGTTCGGTAAAGATGTTGCTTCCAAATTCGACAGAGTTCTCGTGGGAGTCAGTCAAAAACCCAGACAGTGAAATAAGTATCCTGTATGCACAAGACCATCTTAACCATAAGGTTTAATTCTTCATGCCTTAAGATGCATAGTTTGAGCATAATCGTGCTAGCCTGAACCATCCTCAAATGACACAAAGTCTCGAGTGAATATCACAGTATGAGATGAATACTTCGTCCTATAAGCGGAGAAAATCTACACTGAACAGTCGGAAAGCGCTGTACAGCACTACACATGTGCGGTTAACTGTGGATAAGTACACATCTAGGGACGAAAGTCCTGTCATACATGTTTCCTATTCTGTTTGGCCTCTAGTGTTTCCTCTACGAGAAAGTTATTGACATTGACCAGTGAAGTGAACTTGTCCTATTTATATCGTGCTGGATGACCTTAATTCGCGCAGTGAAATTTAAATATGTTCTTCACGATTGACTGTACCGAGTGGAATTTGTCCTGAGAGGTCGTATGAATTAGATTTTTTTTCACCTTGACCGATAGGCTGAATAGGACTTTTGCATACCCAAAGTAAATCAAAAGTTGAGTTTGGAATCACTTGGTTGCAACTCTGCATGCGATCGCCCATGTAAACCAGAAAGATTGGACGAAAAAGAGCCAAAATATTATTTTTAGGAAAACAAAACATCAACTGAATTTCGGATCGCCATGGCAATGGTCCTAACAAGATATCGGCTTTCCGGGCCTGTTGCGTCCTGCTTTGACCGGCACATGGTCAAACCAGGAATCTTACCGTTAACATGGTGCACGTGTCTAGCCATTTTGCTACCTGACGCGAACAATCTTGAACGTTCCTCAACACCGTTACGTCCTGAAGTATGGGATCCTGTCAAGAATATTCTCTATGAAAAAATTCTATCATGAAGTGCACTTCCCAGCAGGAAGCCGTGAGTAAATGCTCGTAGAACCAAAAACTTGTGCTCTCCGTTTTAATTGGGTTGATGGCCAGATGCTGCAAGTACTGCATAAAGGAACGAGCGATTTTACTCATCCGAAGTCGCTTCAATACGGGGATGCTGCATATATTTTGGGCTGGTAAAAAAACGAGCACCCAAATTCACTAGCACAAATTTCACCTACACACGGTGCCTAAGGACAGTTCTTCCGAGAAAATCTCATCAGACAAGTATATTTATGAACGGTCTGCAAGGTTGAAAGGTAATAAACGGGATCATATTGGCTGAAACTCATTTATTTTTCAGCTAACCACGTAAATTTTTTTGTAGATATGCTTGTTTGGGGAGATTTCATAGGAAACACTGCTTGTGATCAATGTGTTCTGATGTCCAATGACTGCTAGTACACTTATGGTAAAGTAGGGGTGGTCTCCTGACCAAGTTCTCGAAATGGGCATTAACACGTATTGAAGGAACTAAGCTTTCAGAGGAATCTACGCAGTTTGGACACTGACAACTCAAGGTAGATTATTTTTTCCGACCATTTCAAAAATTAATTACATTTCTTATGTCTTTGCGTTTCAGCAAGTTAGATATGCTTGGAAGAAGAGGTACAGATTATCGTTCTGTATCTTAACATTAACGTAAATGCCTGGAGAAGGGACACCTTGCGCTTGAGAATAGACCAGTTCACTTCACTCGATGGGCGCGCATAACTGAAAAGTCTGGCAAGACACTGTCGTCGAGCTCGAATTCAGTGCTTCGTATCGAAACAGGAGAGTGATTTGAATGCACATCGGTTGATTCGCTGATAAAAAAAGCTAACATATCCTAACCTGAAATTATTACCTTGTATTTGTAGGGCAGCAGTGATGTTACAGCCCTGTGGTCTACAGTGGCCAGAATTCAGTTCCTCAAGTTTCAACTATGTCAGGAAAGTTAACGAGGAGCAAATCGACTAGGATACGGGAGGAAGTGTTCCTTATTTACCAGGAAACAAATTGAGCAGCAACCTTTTCTCAAAACAGATAAGCCAGTGCTTCTAGTATGTCATACGGAGACCGAGACGGATGGTTATGAGTTTAGGGTGGCAGCCATAAACACTGCAAGTGTGCAGCTTTTACGGCTGATAATGATGAATCCAGGGTGTTTACAGTTCTCTATAGGAAGCTTGAACAACATTGTCAACAGACTAGAATTTTCTATATACGTCCAATGAAACTAACAGCCAATGATCGACTCACGCACTGCCAGACCAGTGAATCAAATAGGACGGCCCTCATTCACACATATCTCTTACCGCAAAACTACACTGCTATGAAACGGTTAAAATCCCTGCTGAAACGCGTGACTTGACCCGCTCCGTGCCTGTGATGTGGGCCGACAGTGAGGGACTGAGGGTTTGGGTTAGATGTGGTTCATTCGACTTCTTGAATGAGCATGCCAGTTTCTTCAACTACTCAGAGAAAAGCCAGGGAGAGAAGCTGCCAACTGTGAAACAACTTCACGTATTGTGAAAAAATAAAATAAAACACAAAAAGAACAGAAAACAAGGACAAAACAACCGCAAAAGCTCGCGGCATTGATGCGAGATGAAATGATAAACAAATATGGTACCGGAGGGTTTCGGAACCAGTTGAGCCGGAAGAGGAGACGAATGACAACAAGTTCGGGACTGAAAGTGTGACTATACTGTCGACTACGAATGCACAAAAGGTGGGTAAAAATGTGAATTGTGTGATAGAGGCAGTAAGAAAGAATTCAACCAGATGAGAGCTGCCATTACACTGAAGTAAACCAATTTATGAAGAAAAGAGCGAGGGAGAGTGACTGAACAAGGGCGACATGAAACTGAGGAGTGTTAGGCAGAGGGAATAAAGGGTAAATGAGTGTCCTTTGGCAACAGGAGCGTGGAAAGTGAAAGTACTATACTATAAAACGAGACTGATCAACATGAGAACGCACCAGACAGGAGGGTGACACGGTCTTACTGAAAGGACGGATCGGTAGAGATTGTCTCACTTCCTTTTCCGCCGGCGCCGGCGACGATGAGCTGGCAGTCGTACAGCCGGATCCAAGTTCCCAGTCGAGTGAGTATCCTTGGTTCCCCGACTTTTTAATGAAGTTTGCTCCCGATCGGAGGTAACTACCGTTGGAGAGCCAGCGAGAGGTTCATCTGTGCCGCTGCATGATTCTTCCTTTCTTATAACAGTCGACGGAGTTCGGCCAAGTGCACTGCTGCCGGCTTCGAGGTGACACGTCACAGCGGTATCGTAGTTCAAACAGAAGTTTTGGCTGTGCGAAGCAGTTTCTTGTGGGTTAACTAGCACAGGTTTGGGCTCCTGTACATTTGGTGGTTCCTCGTCTGTGCTCGCAAAACAGAATTGCAAAATATCAACCGGTTCCATCGTGTCGCCTCCTTGTGGCACTTCTGACAAATGTGACTCAATAGGATCCGTAGTGGATACCTGGTCGAGCTCCATTAGGTTTGTCTCACCGGTTGCTCTCAGTTGGGCTTGTGCATCAAGCCAGCACACATAAGGATCTGGATTGATCGGACAGGGAACTAAATCATCCAATCCAACAACGCTCCCGACAGCTTTGGCACATCCCGCCCAAGTTAGAATGATCTGACGACCAACCTCTAGATATTCTGGATGGCGAGTGAAGCGCACATGAAGACGAACGGTCTGAAGAAAGTGAAAACAGTTAAATCAGTATAGAAGGAGAATAAGACAGTGAGGCTTTGAAACTAAGCAGTATATCAGACTAAAGCTACACGACACAACCCAATAAAAGTAGTGATTTCAAGTACCAAATCCAACGTGACCGGGGTCACCTGAGCAATATTCATCAGGACTAAACAGGTGAGAATCACAAGTTGCAGACACCGCTTGTGCAACACGCACTGGTAGCACACGGAAAATATGTCAACCACAGTGGCACGTTGCAAATAAAGAAAAAAGAACAACACAAGTAGCCGGGGGGGGGGGGGAAGCTGAAAAACATATGAACTGTTTTTGTTCAGAGCCATATGATTCTTTATCATCTGCTCGAGATGTTTAACTTTAAGTGAAAAGAAAAACAATCTCAGAATGAACTCCCATCATGGCGTTTCAATTTTGGTGGATTGCTAAGAGGCAGAATTAAATCCAACTAACGAGTGAAACTCCCATCTGCGGCGTCGTTGCTCGATGAGACAGTCAACAAATGTGACAATGGGAAGAGTGGCGCTACGTCCTAATCACAATGCTGGTCGACCGCTCGTGGTTGAACGTTTAAGTGTCCAAACTACCAGCCAGGAATTCAAGGATTCGAGATTCCCTGGAGTTTCGTGAGATTCGCACTATTGGTGATTCGCAATAAGGATGAAACAGTTGTACATTGCCTCCAGGCTTTTTAATATAGAATGGCTTCACTCACAGAGTGAAATCCCGAAGCACGTTTCCGAAAAATCCCCACCCTACAGCTAAAACATTCTGTTAAGAGATGACTGATAAATGCGACGGCTGTCGAGCAGACAAGAAATCAGGAATAGGCACAACAGTCCCCCAAAGAAAAACTCCTCTGAAGGGATTGCAATTGTGCTTTCTGTTAGAGACTCTAGCCTAAATAAGAAAGGGTTTTCAACTGAAATACCTTTTCACTACCTAGCTGCCACACCAGCTGAAAGAAGTACCAGGGCTTAGATACTACCAGTGTAAAGGTAAACATTACTGAGGAGGCATGCGAGTATTATGTGGATTTCTCGTAAGTCCGCTTCGCGTCTACTGAAAAGTGAGATGTAGTACGGAATCTGTGAAATTACTTTGTAGCGTTCGCTTACATTTGAGTGATAGTCAATGAATATTCAGGAAAGTTTGGGAAGACGCGGTCGAGAAGAAGATGGATATTCAGTTTTTATAAACAAGATGCATATGAGGGTCTTGCTTTGCTGTCCAACAGTCTGTAACTGTTCAGTTGGTGTTTCTTAGTGAATAACTCCGTAGCGAAGGCCGTCTTCCTTTCACCAGGTTACTGAATCCTAGACAATAGCAGAAGAGATGTCGGGTTTGGGTTCGAACCAAGGGCCTTCCGGTCAGTAAAGAGAAGCTCGGAATAATCTGAAACGAGGCACTTTGCTTTCCCTCTTGTCGACAGGAAATTATTGTGATGTCCGGAGCAACCGTGTTACACCGTACGGCCTGCACAATCAGGTACTATTTCGCACACGAGCAACTCATGAGCTAGGGGTACTACCATGCACCTCGTGACTGGCACGAGCGACCAACCTTGATCAAACTGTCAACAATACCACCGCGTCGTATTCACTAGAGAAACACCAACCTATTTTCGTGTGCCTGTGGGTTTGAGTGTCTCCTCCTTCAAACGATATATGACACACAACATAACTGACTGAGAAATAGTGTACATGAACTTTCAACCCCACAAACGATGGTTGCCACTGGCCAGAGTCAGAGGACGGTGTACGTATGGGTTTGTGCGAATGTCAGCATTCCGAGACTGCCAACTTCAACCATATATTAAAAAAGGTTTGCGGTGATGGTGGACAGAACTTAGCCAGATTTTACACTGTGACTATCTTCGCTGGCACGAAGAAAACAGTCTCTACGGCTCGCCGGTTTTGGAATCTATATGTGCTCTGCAAACACTTTGGGCTCGGGTCGAGACGAACATGTTGAGGCCACATCGCTCTATGCAAAATGCGAGGAAAATGTCCGTTAAAGATGGATCTTTCAAATCAGAAACAGCGAGTGCCATCCGATTGAACAATCAACATTTAGTAGATTTAGTTGCGGATTCACAGGAACAGGAAATGTGAAAGATGTTAAACTTCTGGGAAGGCCAAGAACACTGACAGAACTTGGATCGTATGAACTCATGTGTCTCGCCAAGACAAACCCAAAGAAATGCGCAAAGCGACTGGGGAAAGAGCGCGCGGATCGGATTTTGAAAGGACACAATCTCTACCACTAGAAAACTATGCGCCTGCGATAAACTAGGGTTGAACTCCGTGAATGGTCACTCCCAATAGCGGTGACCCCCTGAAGCGAAACCGCCTTCTACGTTGATGCGACGATATCTAACTTCGATGTGTGAGCTGCATAGAATGTCAGACTATCATTCTGATGCCCATACCAGTTTTGTGCAAAGCTGATTGCCTGGGCTGATATGTGGAACAACTGGCCCCCAGGGCCTTCATGGATGCAAAAATAACAGGTACGCGTTTCTAAGGTCACCATATTGCAGGTTTCTTCGAGAGTTTTTCACGCCATGTATTGAAGCCTGCCGCCTCAGTATGAGGGCACATGGTTCCACATGCTCAAGTGGCAGGTGGACTTTTGTAAGCGAACTGCTCTAGTCGTCCGTAGTATGGTTGAATGGTAATCAATCAACTCCACAGATTTGAGGCCAATGGACCATTATCTTTGAGGCTAACTAAAGTCGATAGCGTAAGCCGGCCGAGCGAGAACATTGGAGCAATTGGAACAACTTATCACAGTTCAGCTCAGAAGAACAACGGACATAAAGCTCAGAAAAAGTTCGGGACTCATTTTGAAAAAGAGCCCTTATTTACATGCAGAAACAAGGTCAATATTTGGAATAGTTACATCTTTTTTTTACAAAATTCGGCTCTGTTCCACACCCCCTTTTAACGAAGCAAATAAATCGGGTCACACGTCAAATAAGGCATGAGGAGAGGTGAGAAAGTGGTGAAGGATCATCCTTGAGAATATGATGAGTAGATTGACTTACTTCAAGAGAAGGATAAATATTACGAGGGTGCCGTGAGTGTCGAAGGCTAGCAAACGGTACCCTGACCCTCCCGATTCAGGAGAACACTGCTTATCTTGGCAGAGAACAGGGTCTCATGCAGCTCCCTAGACAGACGAATTTACATGCCACATCGATAAGCTCATCCAGAAGCACAAAGCTTGGGTATCAACCCAGTCAGTTTTCCAGCAGCACTTGAGACTTTGAAGGTATAAAGTGTGCGTCAAATCGTACGATGATACGGGTTCATTGGTTTAAAATGATCTGCATCAAGGAGGTACCTGAACCATGAACAGCACTACAATCAGCGCACTCAATGTCTGCCTTTGGGGCAAGTAAACAAGAAATGAGCAGTACAGTAGTAGTACAGTTGAGACTAAGCGGTACTGTGGGGGATTTTTTGGGCTCACGGGAAAATTTTCCGTCTAAAATCAGTATTGAGTGAATGTCAACAAAGGAATAAAAGGGAAATGAAGCATACAATTTGCTGCTGCGTAGTTCGTTCAGACCCTTCATCCATGGGGAGCCAAGTTGTCTTTAGAGAATACAAGCCAAAAGTGACTGTTTTCGAAACAGACCGGCAGGGCAATCACAAAGGTTCGATTCGAAAAAGTGTCATGCGTGATGACGGACCGTGAAACCGTGCATTTCCAGCGGCTTTAGGGTACCGTGTTGACAGTCGACCCAAGTGTGTCGTTCGATTTTATAGAACAATCACATCAACCATGAGAAAGAATTTTTTCCCCGAAAACTGACCTTACTGTTCGACGCTCCCAGTTCCGCTGTCATGGTAACCAATGCAGGTTGGGCAACACAACCAGCATATAAGACCACACGTTGTTTAAGCAGCGGCAACGGTGGTAGGACGACAGAGGATGAATTGAAACCAGGGTAGATGGAAAGCCGGTACGCGATGTCGATTTCAACTGTCCACGCAACTCCAACCAGCGGATTTTCGTATACCGCATGAGGAATCCTGAACGGGATTGGGTCCTTGAAAGATAGCGAACCGTTCAACAAGCGACCTGACCATTCGCTATTGGATAGCATGACCATACCACGACGGAGTGTTATCGGAAGAAGATTACTGTTTGCAAATGAGAATACCGTGTCGGTGCTATCCGGAATATTCTCACTGTTATCCATATAAAATACCTGTTCATCAGCTGATCCGGACGGATTGGCGGTTGGAGACAAGGACCCTCGCACACTACCGGACAACAAACTTCTGCGTGTATTGACTGCGAAGTGGACAGCTACTGAAGCGGTTTGGCCGGTGAAAATTTCAGAATAAGGTTGTCGATTGTGTTGTAGGCTTCTTATTTCAACAAGATGGAATTGGCCCAACTATAAAATGAGTCAGATTTAAAAAAAGCACTAGTATACTCGATCAAGCAATTAGAAAACGAAAAAAACCGTCAGCTAGCATAATAAACAATTTGATGAGCGTTACATGAACACGATGATCATTGGTAACCGCAACACCATAGATGTGACAATCGATGAAATGTATGTACAGCAAAGTTGGATGCACCACAAGCACACACACATGGGTCAATTAATAGGTTGATAATAAAGTAAAACGAACAGCGGCCGCACCGGTAACTGTCGTTCCCTTGAATGAGGACGCTTGGGCGAGATACGTCAAGTATTAGCTGCTATGGCCCCGTCACACAGTTCCCCCTTGCTTTCAAGCAGTCCAGTTCTCCACCCTATCAGGAAAGCATTGTAAGTCAACTATGGCACACAGTAACAACTGGAGACGTTACCCGAAAATTCATTTCAAATCAGCGGGAGAAAGCGCATTTTTCCGCACGCTTCATTTGTGAAGAAGTGTACTGAACTGTCCTGAAGGTTGTAACTCGTGCGTCATGGTTGTCATCATAAAAGATGGCAGTACTGGTGACAAGCACTTATTTTATCAGAGTTGTGTTGTGAAGGAAAGGAACGGGGACCAGTAACTGATTCCCGTAACCAACCTTTCCATGAACACAGAGCGTTACAGATAGGAAAAACTAGAAGGCGTGTAGCACCGACATCAAACAACGCAATTCAGCACCTCGTTAGTAAAGAACAAGACAGATTGAGGCAGTACGAAAGTTGACTGGTCACACTTCAGCGCTGTGGAAAAAGCCGCAACCAATCCATTCTATTTTAAGCTACTACAGCTTCGGTCACCGGGATACCGGAGGACAGAAGGTACAACCAAGCCTAGGGGGCGAAGGCAGACTCAGTTTGTTCGGAAATCGGGGCGATAAACATTGAAGGCGATAGCCTTGATGCAGGAGCGCCACTGATTGCATGATTGGGCAATTTCCACTAGTCATTAATCACTGGTGACTTGAATCCCGGAGTCCCCATCCAAGGAGGCGGCATTTGCCCACCCGAATAAGTTTACTAGTTAGTGTTTCGTTACTTCGTTGCCAGGTCATACACTGTCCACCCCTCGGTCGCTTCCACTCAGTACCGCGCTGGATGAAGAGCTCTGAGAGGCAGACGGTCTTCCGGCATGCGGAGTACATGTTTCAACCAGCGCAACCTATCTATCACGGAAGAGTTCCTTCTTCCTAAGACCATCTGGCGCACATGAGCATTACTGATTCGATGTTCTCGCCAGACCTGACCAATGCCGCGGAGACACCAATGATCAAACACTGACATCTTCTGTTTGTTTTCTGCGCATAGGAGCCGGGTCTCGGATCCATAAAACAGTATGGATCATACCACCGCAGTGTAAACTCTTCCCTGGACAGACAAGCTCACGTCACGTCGGTGACATAGGTGTCAGAGTTTGGCAAAAGTTGCACTGGCATTTCCAATCCGAGAAAAAAATCTCATTTTCAGCCAGTCCACCAGCTGGAAATCCGTAGCTGTTACCCAGCAGTTAATTTAAGATGATTTCAAACCCAAAAAAACATGAATGCAGATGAGTTTTTATAAAGGTTGTTTGAAGGCTACGTAATCTAAACAGACCAAAAAGGGTGAAAATCGTGTCAAACTGCAATAAATTCAATGACGGCATCCAGGCGATTACGAATTGTTGCAGCCAAGTGTAGGACGTGAGACACCAGACGCGCCTGTTACGGGGTGTTGCAGCCCAGTGTAGGACGTGAGACACCAGACGCGCCTCTGGTGACTGCACGTTACTTTGGTTGGCACCCAAAATACAGAGACTGTCTGCCAAAAGTTTGACTGAGTCGCGATTGAAAGAGAGGTGGACTTGGGTACGCAGATGTTACACTCTGCAAGCAGTGGATGTCAGCGGGCACTTTTAGAATAGTTATCCTGCATAAGGAGATATCAAGGGGAGATGATACATTTGGCGTCTCCTTGGAAATGATGAATCCTACCGATGTAGAACTCTGTCCTGAGGTCTCTTCAGGGCGATCTCCCATGGAAAAGAGGGAAAGTGAGCGACTGGATGGTGCTGTGAACTACGTCGACCACCTCGCGAGCTCCAATCAGGAGTACGACTGTCAGTGTCAGACCTAAAAAAATCCTTGTGCTAATGAGTTGTGGACGAGAGCATTCCACAGTGAAATAAATGGTATCTTGTGAAAGATTATGCACCACTAACGTGATTCCAACTCTCAAAGATAGCTACGTGACATGGAAGGCACTAATGGGACCATATATTTATTGTTCCAGATCGATGAAATTTATAGGATAAAAAAGTAAAGTGTGAAGTGGAGAGAGAAGGTTCCGTGTTAGTCTTGCGTTAAAAAACGTACTCGAAAAGTGCACTGGCTTTCGCTGCAACGATTTCTTTCAATGGAATCACAAGAGGATAGCCATTCAGATACCTTAGGCATCTCATTGACTTTGGAATGTTCTGCTTTTCCAAAGGGTTTTGTTCACGTAGAAGTGCTCACTGCTTGCAGAGGTCACGAGTCTAATCCATAAGACAGCGCGGACCACACTGCAGCGGTATATGTTCCATACACTACACACAATCTGAGGTCGTCTCCGTGTCATTGGTTAATAAAGGTTGGAAAGAACCCTTCTGGTCTTCGCGATTTGGGATTCGATCTGGTCTCTTGCCAGACCACCTTCCTGATTGAACTGAAAGTACGAGAGATTGATTGGATGCTGCTTGGTCTCTAGGCAGCAATATACACTATATAAGTAAGCATAAGGCGCATGCCGGACATTAGGGTTGGGTCATGTAGGTTACTTCGAATGGACGAATAATAAATAATAATAATTATTATTCAGCTGTAACACCCTTTCGGTGCCTGATTGCCATGCTACCCGAAGGTCGCACGAAGGCTGGGATACTGCCAGGTTGCCCAAGCCTAGACAGGGGAAGTCGAGAGGCAGAGGTTGGGTTCGAACCACGGACACTCCGGTCAGGAAAATTCGCGCCTAACCACTTGGGCCATCTCGCCCCAATACTTCAGGGGATCAATCAGCACATCAGTAGCAACGTCTAATAGGGAGGTCTAAATAACACAAGCCATAAGATATGTGAAATCTAGTCAACGACGGACGAATAGTTGGCAAAGCTCAAACGAAGGACTGTCCCAACAGGACAATGAGGGAGCTAGTGTATGAAATTAGGAGGTGCAGCAAGTGGCAGAGCAGAAAAGATAGAGTGGGACCTATCGTTCTTCTGTCTAGAACCCTGTTCGGAACGGCATCACACGTGAATGCAAGTCCATCTGTACATAGATAAAACAAAGGGAGACGTACGAAGCAAAAGGAACGTGTGTCCTTACCTGATCGGGGCCTAACCAAGCCATGTGGCCATTGGTTAGCTGACCAGATCGGACGATTCCAAACAACACGGGGTCTGGAACTCCAGGGACACTAGTAAATACTTCGCAGACCCAGAAACACATGAACAGTGAGCTACCAGTTTTCAAAACGTCCTTCAACGCCTGGTGGACGTAGTCAATATACAAGCTTTCCTTAATGTTTGAGTCCGCTGACTGTTCCTTGGTATTCATCGGCTTCTCCGATTTACACTCATTGTCTTGCTCGCTGGGAGCTACACTGGATATGGACACGTATTGTGACGGATCAGGAAGGGTAGATTGGCTAAGACGACCGAGGAAATGAATGAGTTTGTCGATTCCTTCGCCGGAAACAGCGGACACGGGAAAGAACATAGGTTTCAGACGAGTGCTAGGATGAGAATGGCAGAGAGAGAGAGAGAGCTGTAATGTAGATTGCCGAGGAGCGATAAATTTTAAAGAGTTGAGACTATGGAAGCTTAACACATTAAATCCTTCCAAAATCAATAGTTCCCCCAAAAGGGGGCCAGCAATCACTCATTAGCTGCGGTAGTATGTTGACGGAGTTGCTCTGAGCTTCGCATTACACCGCAGTTTGGAAAGACTATCACTGAAACAGGAAGCTAACCTAGGAAGCAAGTGCCAGCGTTCACGTATATTGTCTACGCTCAAGCACATGACCGATTGGTGGCGTGGCACCTTCGAATCGGGATGGCAATTATCCGAAGACTTGATTTCTGTTCTATTGAAAACCACAGTGGGATTCACCGAGTCAGCAGAAGGAACGAATCAGTAAGGGTTACTGGGCACTGGACGAAAATCAGGCGAATATGAGTGCTTGACGTCGCGTTCGAATCGGTTAGATACAAGGATATTGAGATTCTTCGAAAACCAGTATTCAAACTTTCTTTTCAAAAGTGTCTATTGGGAAAAGTGCTCTCCTATAGGAGATCAAAACCGACCATAAGCCCGTTAGACGGACCAGTACAATCATGCGATAGCCTCATAGAAAAAAAGCAGCTCCATATTTTCATCGTAGTTATCGGTCGGTTTATTGTTGACCTCAATGGTCTTATTTCAGATTGATTCACATTCGCGTATCTTGAGTCCTACAGTCACGTGCTTTGAATGGTTTACTCTGACTGCTCTAACTAGTTAGGCCAAAATTCTCATGTGACATGAACTCTTGAGCTTTTGCTAGTCCACCCTACCATCTATCCGTTATATGTACGATAACAGGAATAACTGCGGAGATATAATCGACAAATCAGGGCGCAGGGTATTTTGTGTCCTGATGTCAGCTCTTCTCAAACGGATCCTGAAGAGTCGGTTTTTCACCCTCAAAGTCAAGATGCATAGCCATGTACGTGTTCTGTTGCGCTTGGTGGCGGCGCGTTCACATCCCGTGTTTATCTGTGCTAAACGACGCGTCCAATAGAACAAAGAACACACAATCTGGTCACTTGGACTATCTATCCCATTGGTTGGCGTGCTCATCTGCACTAACTCCCAGGTTAAAGACCTCTTGAACAATGCAACTTAAACAGTGGCTGAAGAATACAGGCAGAAGTAAGCAAAAAGTGTACCTCAACTGAATGAGACTACTTTTTTACCGTTAATTTGAGCTCACCACGCGGCTGCCTATTCATCCTGCTGGTAAGATAACGAATCATTTGCTCTTTCACCACTCCTGGCAGACAGAATCTAGCGATCTACCTATTTGACAGTCATATGCACTGTGGGACGACCCACGCAAATGGTTATACATGGTACTTTAGATAGATAAACTGTCTTGTACATGCAGTGTGAGGATGAAGGTGAACCGGTCTAATTGAACACAGCACCATGGTGCAACAACTAGAACACCATGATCTGTGGAATAAACTGCTTCAGACCAGCCGGTCAGCACGCGTCAGCCGGTACCTATCGCGCACAAGTGGTATGCGGAAAGTAAAAGAATGGTGCTTGTAACCGAAGTGAAACTCTGATGATGCTAGATGTTACATCTGAGTAAAAATCAGACACCGGCTGCAGACGAAACGTTTGAATGCAACGTTGACTACGACCGCTGTTCAATAGGACTAGAAACTCCGGTGGTATATCAGTCTTTCTGCTTTGCTCCGGCTTCTCTGACAACTATACCATTGAAGGTGGCAGTGAGAGCTAATCATATTGCAGATCAGCTGACCAAGGCCGAGCGGTAAGGTGTCCAACCACTGACCGAAAGGTCTCATATTCGAGACACTGCTTTCTGAGATGCGCACCGCTAATAATTCCCCACAAAGATGAATAGTTGTACGGTTTCTCAGCTTTTCGGCATAGGCTGGTTTCACTGACAGGACGAAATCTCTATTGAACAATCGAACGACTTGACCAGATTTCTTCGCCGAATGGCGATGAAAAAGGTCTTCAATTAATCCGGTACGAGCAGACAGAGCAAAGGGTATTAATTTACTGGAAATAGAGTGCAAAATACGCTAAGACCTGAGACAGATAATCAGTGCTCACTAGCAATGGTAGATATGTATGTATTTTAGTGAATATCAAGGTGATGTAAAGTTTAATTAGGAACGAAAAAACACGAAACTCAAGGAGAATATGAAGAACTGTTCAGTTATATTCATAAGATTCAAATCGTCGTTCATAAATCTTACTATGATTTCACCCGGCCTGGACTCACCTAGCTGTACGTTTCTCTTCAGATAATGATATCGTATCCAATCGAAGTTGATTGAATTTTATTGCCACTTGACGACATATAGCAGCGACTTGCCGATTCCGCTCTGACACACCAACGATCTGATCAATTTTGGAGACGACCACGGCAACGGGCAAGCCTAGAGTAAAAGCCAGCTGGGCATGTTCGAGTCCGATAGCCGTGAGACCTGTGACGACAGAAACCACGAGAAGGACACCGACCGGCTGTGCACGAGCAAGGCCAGCCAAGGTGGTGCGTTGATATTTCGAGTGGCCAGCTGAGTCCAACAGCGTGACTAGTTGATAGGAATTGCGGACCAACTGTTGTTCAAATAGGGGAGGGGTTGCGTGGGACAAAATGATACATAGAGTCGTTCAGTTGAGTGGACGACGAGGCATCAAGTGAATAAGTAACGATTAGGTGGAACTGGGCCAACCTGATGAGCCCCAAGAAAGTCGAAACCGGTCTTGGGCTATCGAAAAGTTATCAGCAACCTTATGAGTAGTGCATTATGTCTACACATGCATCGCGATATCTCGAATATCGAACCAAGTGAAAAATGAGGCGGCCTGGTGCAGCACATTCAGTTGCTCAAAAACATCATAAACGAGAGATTTAGCTGGGTTCCAGATGAGTCCTTCGCAAAACTAAATTTGTTTACAAATGAGTGTACTTCGCTGATTTCGTGCAATTAGGTGCATAAGGTTGACGGAAACTCAGGGACTGTGCCGATCGACGAGCCCCAAGAAGGGTTAAATCGGTCGTGGGCTGTCGAAGAATTTCCAGCAACCTTATGAGTAGTGTCATAGTCTAACGATACTTATGTTCGCATAATTACGAGAACAACCGCCCTTGAAATACGTCAACCAAATCGCTTTGTTCTGGAATACTTTTCTTACCACAAAACTTCGCCGTGCATCGACCTCATCAACGGCTCTTAAATATTTATTAAAGGTTTTAACTTCGGGGAGATTATAGCAAAACGATAAAGGTGCTCGACTCTTGTTCACAGTGATTGAGAACCATTACAGATTGAAATAAAGGTTTGCCATCAGTGGTCACTTGGAGTGAACACGAACCATATCGACATCCGACATCTGCGACCGATCACAAGAGATTTGTGGGTAACTCACGATGAAAGTGAGATGACTGATTAGTGGACTGTTGCTCCCTATTGTTCTTATTCTATTCGGCAACTACCATAAACGGTTCCCGAAATGGTTCAGTAGTTAGAGAGCCAGCCCTCTAATTGGAGGGTCCGTAGTACGAATACAACCTTTGTGTCTCGACCGCTCCTGTCTAAACTTGTGCGATCTGGCGGCATCTCAGCCCTCATCGTTCCTTCGGGTGGCGTGGTGCCTAAGCTGAAAGCATATTAGTTACTTTTTCGCCCTTAGCAGCAAATCTCATCAGTGACAGCAGCACTGGTACTTCACTGACATTGCTTACGTCTCGTGTGTTCTGTCGGTGCGTCAGCCAGTGCTTCACTGACTAAAGCGTGATCCAGCTCTCCGTATAGTCTGGTTTTTGCCATTGGTAATCCTGTATGCGCAACTGTGCAACTAGTGTGGACTCAGGCGTGGTAATGCCCTGGCAGGATCGGCAGTCATTTTCCGGATGCTTTGATAAATCGGGTTTTTAAACATACGCCTCAGCATTTCTGGATACGTGAAAATGAGTCTCAGTTGCCAGTGGGTGAAGCCTTATTCCGTATAACACCTGTCACCTCAGCAAATAATCTTGCTTTTTCGATAGTGTACAAGTCAGTGTAATTAATACGAACGTCTGGTAAACATCAGGACAGTCATAAGGATTACCAGAGGGGAAGCAACCACAGAAAAGGATAAAACGGTGTGTGGTATTAAAACTATTAAAAGAATTATTGCAGTGGAAGCCTTGAATAAACACGCCGCTGAGAAGAGTTCTGGGTTATATCTTCCAGAGGCTTCAGTTGCCAGAACGATTCCCACCAGGTTCTAGAACAGTTTGCACTAAATTTATCCGGACTTCTGGACTAGGGAGATTAATATTGATGGCATTGTAGTGCAGATGTATCATACGAAGATAAGAACATCGTTAAATTAGTCGAGACCACTAAGCAAACTACGTGACAGGTACAGAGCGCAGTGTGAAGTTGTGTGTTTAACGTAGATGACTGAACAAAATCTACCGATAGCCCAAAACCGATAATGGAACTCCGACGCAATCATCGCGCTGCAAATTGGTTGATGTGCGTCACAAACGAGAGGTTAACTCGAGTCTTGTCTGAATTTCCAACTAGCACTCTAGAACGTAAATCGGTAGTTCATTCTTGTATCAATTGGAATCCTAATGATACTCTCCAATCCTCAGAGAAAATTCACAAACGACCATGGTGCTGAAAGCAACCGAAATGTTTGTTCCTACAATGAAGGAGCGTAGCGTCAAAATATATGAATGTCAGTCCATAAGGGACTGACGTATGGTCCATCAATCATAGTGTCAATGAACTTCCAGACGGTCTAAAAACCATTGAGAAGGGTGCGGAGAGCGACTGATATACTCAAGGTATACTAGCTTAATTACTGGTCCAAAAAATTAGGTATGAAAAACCAACGTCGGTGGATCGATAAGACAAAACGAAATGGTAAACAACGGTTTTAGAAGTAACAAAATCAGCATCAGGAAAGATTTTCAAGTCCCTGAGTCACAAGGAAACGCACCTCATCCACTGAGCAACGCGTCAATAGTCCATCTGTTCGGGTGTAGTTGGTTACATTTCCAGCGACATCAAAGCCTAGCAGTTCACTGCTCAGGCTGCTAGTTCTACCCGTTTGAACTTCATGCAAATGCCGAAATAAGTTCAAACGAGCACGTCCTCTCGCATTATCCAGTTCGCCGTCGGTCAAAACACCGATCAGGGTGGATTTGCCGGCGTCCATCCCACCCAGTACAGCAATGCACAGGCTAGGGTGCTACAAGAAGTGAAGAGACAGAAAGTAAAGGATTTGTAGAAAGGAAGAAAGCCCGAATATGTAAAGCAATACAGCAAGGTGATGCTAGCATCTCGTTGCCAATACTGAGGATGACAACTCAATGGATGTGGATTTCAGGCGAGATTGGTGAGAAGCCTGAACGAGATAACTAATTAACTATCAATCTAAATTAACTTCAAGTTAAGCGAAAATGGAATGGACATAACCCTTTATGCCTTCATAGGAACGTGAATTGTGAATGTACGAACAACATCGACAGCATAACATCAGTGTTGAAAACCGATGCTTTGCTGTCGCAAATGTAAAAATGTTCGTGAGGAAAAAATCAAACGGAGCAAGAAATCCCACGCCACCACAAAAAGTGCTGGGAAATGCCTCACGCTAACCTGATCTCGGCATCACTGATTGAACTTATCAGGTGGACATGTTGATGGGTCTTCCTCTCTACCTAAGACTCGACTTGGATGAGTCAAGTAGCTGGAGATACTGCTCGTGGAAGACTAACAAAGGTACCGGGACAAGTGAATAGGACACATTTACAACACAAACTGAAAGTAGCCTCCTTTATGCTGTATGAAGGAGACACACCGAGAGGCCCCAATGGTGTAACTATTCGATTTTGTCATAGTCTCACTGCGATCTTTAAAAAACAACGAGGGTTGCTTTTCTCAACAAAGTGAGGAGGAAAAGTAGAAAAAACAAAAGGCTAGAAGGAAACATGGAAATATTTCACAAAGTTGTCCACAATTACGTGCCCGCCAGGTTCTGTTTGTTGGGAATATCACTTCTTGGACAAGAGTATAGATGAACCTCTGACGGTGTCACGTCCAGTGCATTCCTAATTATGATATCAAAACCTTGGTTCTTGTCCTATACAAGGTTCTGTATCACAAGATTTTAAACTGGGATGGTTCGAGGCACTGGCCTCAACTTTATTCAACAGGCTTTGAACGTGAATCAGCGACCTCACCCTCACAAAAGGTTTTAAACACTGGCGTGTCGGGTGTACACGGATACCACGGTCAAGAACGGAGCTATTGATTATTCTCACCAGCAATGCAGTCACTTTCCAAAGTATATCTAGACATTTGGGACCATGGATGTTTTGGTCTTTGACACATCGGTTCATGGAATTTCTGTTGCTGAAACTCCTGACGCATACACAGAGGACCGGTGACATTCCGGGCCTAAACACACCAACTGCTTGCACACTGATAATATCGGGATAAGTGCTCAGCTGTAGCACCCTTTCGGTACCCAGATGCCATGCCATCCAAAAGAAGCACAAGAGCTGGGATACTGTCAGGTTGGCTAAGCATAGAGAGGGGAAATCAAGAGACAGAGATCGGATTCGAACCACGGACCTTCCGGTTAGTAAATTCGCGCTCTAACCACTGAGCCATCTCGTCCCATCTAATATCATGATAAACACTCCTTTATCACACACATCATAATAATGTTTTGAAATTTTAAGAAATAGATTCAAACAAAAAGACCAGGAGATCGGATAGGATACATCTGATGAGCAACAGGAAGGGAGAAACCACAAGTGGGCTATTCAGAGTTTTGACCGACCTTATGAGCAGTAATGAAACAAACCTCGGTGTCTTGAATATCTTACAAACTGAAATGTAAGGCGGCCTTTGTGAGAATCATCAACGAGAGATTCATGTGAATTTAGCTGAGTTTCCCGCCAACACTAACTTCCGTTGCAAAAGGGCACTTATCCCATCTTTGCTTCTTGTTTATCGCCCAGTTGCCATACAACATGTAAGCACTCGGTAGCCAATCAAGTGGACGAATGACGGCTTCCGCCTTTCAAAACCTGAAATTATTGACCTTTTCTGGGTAACGGTTGGTCGTTTAGAGGTGTCTCAAACGAAAAAAGGATTTATATATGGAGATAAACCAACCGCCTCCTGCATCCATTTATGTTTCTTTCTACAATTTCCCTTGCAGCAACCCACTGTTCTAACCTTGTGTTCATCCCTATTGGAAACGTCATTGCTAATGTATCCATATCAGGTTGACACACGGTTAAACTTTAGCTAAACGCATCACTCGAAAAGATTCCACATCATCATCCACAGATAATTATTACCATTTCCATAATAACACGGTACTTATTCGTAGAAAAATTGACCACCTCTGATCCCGTTGCAGCCAGGCCAACAAAGAATACACAGATGATCGCCCAGTGAAGTCTCATGAGTGAATCGAAGTCATACTCAACGGTGGGCTCAACACAGTTCAGTTTCAGTTGAGATTTCCTCTTGCAAGTGAGGTCAATCTATGCTGAAAAGTCGGGAAGCACAGTTGTTTCATCAGTCAAGATTTTGAACGCTTGCATTGAAATTACCAGCCAGGAGGTTGCGTGCTCGAAACTCTCAGGAATTCCGGGGGATGCAAACTGTTGACGATTCCCAAAAAGAATACAACAGCTGTACAGTGCTGATAGGCTTTTTAGCTTAGATTGGCTTCACTTGGAGGACGAAACCTCAATTGGAAATTTCCAAATCTCCTCATACTACCCACAGTTTAATTTCGTCAAACCACATCGAGGGCTGTTTGGCCAGATAAATAGTCATGTGATAGAAATCCACTGGATCAGCTGAGAAGCATGAGAAAATCACATGACCTAAACCTTCAGGCAAAAGTGCAAGCAATTTGGCTAACTCGTGAAGAAAGATCGATCCTGATTCAAAGAAAAATTGGGCGAATTAAATAAAATTTAAAAAACGATTGTTTCTAGGAAACATTTAGCGCTTGCTTCACAGAAATAGGGAGTAAGGCTGTGAACAATGCCGTCGTGTATTCGTCTATTGCACCAGTGCATCGCTTTTCGCCCAATGGGACCTTTGGACGAAACCGTGGTTGGGTTATACTCGAGCAACAAACAAATAGATAATTCTATCTGCAACTCCAAACTAGTAATACACAGTGAGACCGAACTTCGAAACTCCACACCACGAAACAAAAGCGCCTAAGTCGTGTAGCAAGGAAAACAGGGATATTCATATTGGTTCATGGGATGATCCTAGAGTGAGCGCAACATACCGCAGTCGTCCTTCTGTCTGGGTAGGATCCCTTTTATTCTCCTTAAAAAATATTGGTGGAAAAAGGAGACCAGATAGGCGAGACAAATCGTGGTCTACAAATAGGCAACGATACAATCGGGCTCGATCGGATGTGACCAGCCCACTAACCCGGGATCGACGAAAGGTAGACAAAATGCCCCGACTAGCTAGTAGCACAGGGTGGGGACTTGGGCCAAAAACAATCCCAAATACTCTTCTCTATGTCTATAAAACAGCAGCAGTAATTTGTAATTGCGCCTGTAATGTTGTACCATAGATTATCTCAACGGTATCGCTGTAAGTTGAGTAAGAAAACAGACCAGTATTAAGTGGCAGAACGTATAAGAAGCGCGAAAAATATATGAATGCGTATGGAGTATACAAGAGGACACATCGTACAGCCAAAACTACTGATCAAGAAAGATTTGGGATTCATGGACCAAGTGGTTAGAGAGCTAATTTACTGACCGAAAGGTTCGTGGTTCGAACCCGACCTCTGCCTTTCGACTTCCCCTGTCTAGACTTGGACAACTTGACAGTATCCCAGCCCTCGTGCCTCCTTCGTGTGGCATGGTAGATAGGCACCGAAAGGGTGCTACAGCTGAACGATTTTATTATTTCATGCAACATAGGTCGGCTGGTTAGCCGAGGAAGATCGAGAATTTTATCATTTAACCAAGGAGCCACAAGAGTTGACATATCTTACAACCACGATTAGGGAGCACGGTGTTTGAAAATACAACAGTAGTCACCGGATGACAGCTAGCATCGGAACGAGATCCAAAGTATGACTAGTATATAAGGGGAAGAATGAGCGATGAATCCAGTCAACAAAATGTAGACAGGTTTACGCAGATGTATCTACGTCATAGAGAGACCGAGGAGGAAAGAATTTCAATAGAATCTTTAGCAACTTGAATACACAGCCAAACGAATCACCTGCCAGCAGACTGGATAAATGGCCTCACACCAAGCGTACAGTAAAGGAAAATAGTTTCGTGTATGCAACTCATTTACGGCAGCGTATTGAGGAAATAGGTACTCTAAAAATGCGGTCTACATACACGGAATGCTAAGCTTAGGCGATCAGTCACCAGACAAAGAACGACAAATTGTGTCGATGCAAAAAAAACAATAGTGTTGGAATCTTCTGAACATAGTTACTCCGTGACAATCAAATCATAAAGAAATCGCGTGATCACTGAGTGTCGCAACATCTAAGAAGAGAATGAATCCAGTGGAACTCAGTACTACAGGTGTTGAGAGCCTAACCAAGGAAGAAAAACACTCTGAGGTACGGCGAAGGTAGCGATAAAAAACGAAGCGAGACGAGACACATGACACTAACACATGTAGAGCTGCAGAGCAATATTTCACACTTGCGCCGTGTCCGTGAGCACGGTGAGTCGCGTTGCCTTCGGGTTAGATAACCATGAAGGAAAAGAGGGTACGTAAGAAAAATGACAAAACGGGCGAACGAGAAGCGCTGAAATGGAGTATAAAGATGAAAGATTATAATCATAGCTTCGTACGGGCTCGCTAATATCCGCCCCCACCAACGTGGCATGACGGTGTTAACTCCCATAACAGGTGTTGTACACATGCTGATGAGGATATAACCACAATGATTTCAGGACGTGGTGACTTCACGGCTGGTCGCCGCTGAGTAAACCAATTGCATCGCTCAAGGTGGGGACACTTTCACCTGCACAGACGTAATAATTCAGATGCATCCAGCGCGCACTGGTTAAGTGATGGCAACTTGCTCACCCGGATGGTTGTAGATCTGGAGTAAATGCCGCATCATGACCAAGTTAATCCATTGCTGGGGGACACTCGCGAAGATACTTGAGATATGGGAGCCTCGTTCCTTGTAGCATAAATCCATTTTGACATCCACGTCAAGGATTATGTGACTCTATTGCACATCCTCAAACAACAGAAAAGTGGTTAATGCCACGACTGATTTGCTTCTCCTCTCCACAAATGGCCGGACTGGGATCATGACAGTCGGAAGTTGTATTATAGCTACCTCTACGGATGCGCGGCTAAAGACCGGCGTTATATCGTTGTACACGCTTGTGAAGCCGGCCAATTCTGCCTTAAGAACGGTGTCCACCATCTTCATCAATAAGTCCTTTCGCTTTTATGCCATAGTGGTGAAACCCAGGCGTAAGTGGCATGACTGACTGTGTTAAATGAACTAAAGTGGATCTCTAAAACTCTTGTGTTGCTGGCAGCTCTTCGGTTGCACATCCACTGAATCAAGGTTCTTTAGTTGATTAAGGTATGAATCAGTCTTCCCAAAACCGAGTTGGAATGGTAGGGCTATCAACAATTTCCCATTTCAGTTTACTTCGACCACTATCATTTTCTACTCAAGTGAAAAAAAAGCTGAGATGTATACTTTCAACCAAATGACACGTGAACCGCGTACATGGTTCCCTCTCGACAGCCCACAACCGGTTTCGCACTTCTTAAGGCCTATCAGGTGGCACAGTCTTCGAGTCAGTCAGTCTTATGTTCTACTTGAACCCAAATTGTACGAAATTTGACAAATACACTAATTTGCATACCAATTTGATCTTCACAGGAGGATCACCGGTTTGCCTATGGCCGGTGGACTGAATACGTCAGCCAATGGTCACCTTTTCGTTACCGTGATAACCAATGAAGTGGCACAATAGCTCTTCACTCTCGTATTAACAACCGACACGACAAGACGTCACAATGGGTCGTCCGAAATGTCCTAACCCCAATGAAGCGAATCAGTTTGCTGACACACAGGATGTGTTAATGATATCTGGAACAGCCATTTAACCTTTCTTGGGGGCCATGTCAATTAGTCCATCCGACCTCCACGTGCACCCTACCTGTTAGCGAAATCCAGACCAGTGACCCGAAATAACAACATGATCAGGCGTTGCTTCTGTGATTTTGACCACGCCACTGGATGTCTTAGTGAAACCCGGAAACCACATGACGGATAGCTAGTTGTTCCCCGATGGCACATCGCGCTCATCGGCGGTCATGCCAACGACAAGACAGGACAGGCATGCCACGAGCATTTCGTCCAACTTAGGCCCACAAGCTAATAACTTCTAACAAACGTCACCGCATAACGTCACAAAAAGTCATTTACTACGTTGGCAACTATGACATCCAGAATAAGCTTACTGGGTGCATTAGCAACAGAACAAGTGATGCACTGACTTCATGCTCAGTTGCTTATTCTATCTAAGCAGCCACGCTTAACTCGCTGACAAAGCCTAGATCATAAATTTACAGGGATTTAAAAACCGCTAGTTTGCAAGTGAGAGCCTGTTGAGGCTGGTAAATTGTCAAGATGTTGGCTTTGTGAGACACACCTGTAATTGCTGTCAGTTTACATTACTGTCAATGAAATCAGCATTCTTCAAGGGTAGTTGATAGTTGGCCGTTCCAAGTCGTTTACTCCTGAGGAACATCCACCAGATTGCTACAACAAGCAGTTTGAGGATTAGAGATTCGCAATTCTGATGATTCGTAACAAGGGTGGAACAACTGTAGTGGTTTCCGACGTACATTGACCACACTGCAGAAGTAAATCGCGATTGAAACTTCGAAATATTACCAACTATCAATATGTACAAGCACGCATTGTACCACTTTATGTTTTGATTGACCAATATTACATTTCGCTATCGAAGCTATGAAAATCGAATGGACCGTAGAAACAGAACCAAACAGAAATAAACAGCGAAAGAAATCGTTCAGCTGTGGCACCCTTTCGGTGCATAACTGCCATGTCATCCGAAGGTTGCACGAGGGCTGGGATACTGCCAGGTCGCCCAAGCCTAGACAGAGGAAGTCAAGTGGCGGTCGGGTTCGAACCACGAACCTTGCAGTCAGTAAATCCGCGCACTAACCACTTGGGCCATCTGGCCCCGAGGCGGATACGCCATGCCGTCGCTTCTTCCAAAGCAATAAATTTGGGAACTAGAGGTGCACTCCACTGGAGATCTCCAAGGATAAAACATTTGTTCAGTTTTTCCGGATTTTCCGCTATAGAACGACTTAATTTAAGCAGCAAAACATTGATCAAAAATGGGAAAATCCGTCAGCTTTGGGTGGGGATTCGCCCTAGTAGGAAATTACTGTATTTACAACGCTCCTGTAGTTCACTACTCAATTGCTTTGTAGTTCAAAAAGAGAGTTCAATAAAGAGAAATCGCTGTTGAAGTAGAACCTTATTCGAGAACGTTCCAACGATTCAGAGGTACCTGCTTCCCGACATGTGACTCAACAGAATCAAGTAACTGAAACACGCCGTGAAAATGGTTATGGGGGAAAAGGCTGCTAAAGCATAGCATTGCGAACTTTATTCAGAAATAGCAATAGACTTGCTTTCGACGCATTACAGATCTGGTGTCAATTGGTGCGGTAGTGTTGGGCAGTCTGACGACATCACGACGCACAAAATGAGAAAACGCATGAGATGGTGCACTGCATAAGTTTTCGCGGTCACTGATGTCAGTACGCCTTATGTGTGGTTCACGGTTGACGAAAGAGGAACGAATGAGCAGGTGTGTAGACAACCCGAAACAGTGCAGACTAGTGGTTCACCAGGCTCGTTGGAAGTGTCCCATCGCAGCGGCATTCGTGAGTGTATTATCAAGTCAGTCACCCAGGACTGTGTAGTGGCGTCCATTCCAACGATTCTGCGTTTTTTAGCTGCTTTGGAACGAGTGCCCTGTAGGGATTTGCTTAAATATCCTCATGGTTTGAAAAAGAACTCAGTGACGAACATTAATGCTTTCGGGATCTCGTCATCAGGTCAGTACAGATCTAATGGTTAAAATAGGAGCGAGAAATGAAATACACCGCGAAGATTGGCTAGTGAAATGCGTGCAGACACGAACAATTGGTTGTCTGCGCCCCCCCCCCCTATGTCGCATCTAGTTGGGTGCTGTGAGACAGTCAAGAGGACTGTTGAGTGACTTGGCCGATTGATTCGTGTCTTACGACCGAGGCAGACTCATAGTTCGTACGAAACGTTTTTGACAGCACATTACCGGGTTTCGCAGGCGTATGGCGACTGCCTCGGCTGTAGTCAAGCAACGCCGTTGAATAGATACTGGCAGTCCATTTGGCACACGGTAAATGACTTGAAATGACTCATTTTGCATGACTGTGCCCGGTGTTAATTGTGGGACGTACTTGAGCTTCTGGCTGAACTGTTGAGGTTAGTGGTATTCCGGTAGGAGGTGTCCGTGTATTCTCTTAGAAAGTTGCCGTTTTGTGCGCCCAACATACTCCGCTGAACAACAGCAGGAGAAAGAATACACAGCCATATTCTGGGTGAGGACTGGCATCTTGTCTTTGAGGTTTAAGTTGAGCAAAGGGTTTGTTGTGAACCAAGACTGTGTCCGCCGACAGATCACCTTTAAACGGTAAACTAGGTATACTGGCTTCTTTCCAACGGTTGTGACAGGCGTTTGGATGGGGCGGTTATAGATCTCTCTCTTCCTAATATTAGGATAGAAGGATGGACATCCCACAGTGAACCGTTTAAACCGACCTGGACTGTACGGTGAACAAATACAGCTTGTCCACACCTTAAGGACATTGCTTTTTGTTGAAAACTATCCATAACTGAGGCAGCCGGGATGAAGAATTCACAGTACTAACAAGCCACTTCCTCAACTCACTATTTGGTATCCGTTAGCAGAATGAGAATGGACTACAACGTATCAGATCGAATTTGTGACGCCCTTGAAGAGCTAATACAAGTTACTACTGCTCGTTAGCTAGAGGAGTTTATAGTTACTGAGTAAGGTTAGCAGTTGGGCTTCATGCATGTAATCAACTGCCGTTCATCTGAACTGGTGGCCACTGTACCATTTCGATTAGCCTGTATCTGACGGAACAGTAAACTTGCTACGTTTACCTTACAATACCTGAATATAGAAAGTTCCAAGGAAGAGTACCAGAAGTAATGCTATCTGCTCAACAAAGGTAAACAATGTTTTAGGACGAGACAACAGCGAGGATGACCGCCTGCGACTGACGGGATGACGTATGCCTCCGAGCTGAGGCAATAGTAACCACCTAGTCCACTACTGCTTGCACGGACAAAGGTCTGTCGTAGTTTCACTGTTCCGTTTCCTGATCAGTTCAAAGACCCGAAGGAGACGCTGTGTACACAACTAGACAAAATCGCTCCATGAGGTCTACATGGTAGCACAAAAGTTCACGACAAAAACATCCGCATGTCAATAATAATTGGCAGTTTCGCACAGAATTCGGATAATCTACGAAAACTGTTTTCAAAAACAGTCAGCCAGTGAGAACAGGCGAACGGTCAAACTCGAAAAGATTCAGGCATCTCGAATTTAAAAATCGGTAGAAATCCGATTTTTCCATCCATGTTAGACCGATTAATGGTTCCCACAGGTTCCAGCCCTAATGTGCGCACAGTTTTGTGCATATTTGGGCCTACAGCGTAGTCACTATCAGTTCACATGCCCATGAATTCGCTCGTAACGTATAAGGCAAAAACCATGGTGTTCCCGGACATATGACGTAATCGTCATCAACACCATTGTGTACTCAGCACCAGTTGTGTTTACCCGAGTAACCAAGAGTGTGTTTTTCGTGTACCTTCTCAGTTGGTATGAGTCTGGGTAATTACCACTGCGTTCGGCACAAATCAATCTTGTTCCAGCCTCACAAACCAGACCGGGTTCATTGTCAGATGTTATAATAACCCGGTGAATGGGCTTTTCGAACAGGGCGGTGGGTGTCACCGTACAGCGTGTGATCAGCCAGACAAATGAGTCTCCCAAAATCCGCCGCTATGATTAGCTGGACAGCACATTTGTCAGATAAACGGACCAGTGGACTTCAGTGTTAATTTGGTTTAGATTCAGTTGAGGTAACCAGGATTTTACCAGCGTGTGACCAGACAAATGAGTCTCCCAAAATCCGCCGCTATGATTAGCTGGACAGCACATTTGTCAGATAAACGGACCAGTGGACTTACTTCTTAATTTGGTTTAGATTCAGTTGAGGTAACCAGGATTTTATTTATTTATTTATTTATTTAATTTATTTATTTATATTTTATCAATTAATCAGATGCGGTCAAGTCAAGTTAAAGATCTTAAGCCCGAACTTCTCAACACAACATGTAATGGATTACATGACGAACCTCCTTTGTTTTTATGCTTAGTTCGTGCGTCGCTCGTGGCATTGAGTGCCACTAAGATTTCGGTCAGTTGTCTTGGGACAGCATGTTTTTCCTTTAACTGCTCGCATAGAATTAATGGAAAAGTACCAGTCCGTTTTGTTATGCAGCCTCGTTTAGCTACAGCTAAAGATGCGAGACAGGCTTTTAGATTTGGTTCGTTATTAACCAACCCACCTCACATATTTCTTTAAAATATCGGAACAATGTTAAGTTACGTCTCTTTTGCATTTTTATATTTTCCGTTTTGGTTGTGTTTGCATTGTTTGTTATTTATTTGGTTTTGGGGCAAACGTTCCACCTTAGGCGCAGTAGGCCACCCAATGGGTATTTTTATCAAGCTGGAAGATGCAGTAGAGTTCACATTGCCGTAGTTTGCATTGGAAATTGACAGGTTCGGTATTAAGAGCAGAAGCCTTCTGACGTTCAACATCCAGTGGAAATTGCGCTTTGGTTTTCTGAGTACGGTGTAAGCTTTTGACAAATGGGACACCTGCTCGCTGTTGCAAAGCTAAAACAATTACCCCTGCATCGCGTGTTTAGCTGGTCACCAGCTTGTACATCAGCCATTTAGCTTTGTCATCTTTGACATGATGAATAAATCAAGTCAAGTATCCCAAATGGTACAATCCGAAGTTGTCAGTGAACCCAACGTAATATAAACGAATACAAAAACCATTCGCATCTGCTGTCGCACCTGGTATCTTTAGTTCCCGAGTAACTCAAGCTGCATGCATAGGGCAACTTGCGGCCGCGGAGCAGCTGGAGAGCTAATAGTTTATCGTAGTTCTATCACTATATCCGAAATTCTAATCTAGGAAAGCCAAAAAACTGCGTTTTTCAGTGCACACAAACAGAGTAACGCAACATGTGAGTATTTTTGCTCACGTTATATGAGACTTGCGGTTATAGGCGGAATCAAAATAGCAAACGATTGACGATACAACGCGCCTGTGACTCATCCGTTAGCGCGTTTGTTTTATTTTCGGAATATCGGAGTCTAATATATCTTCAGTAAAAGTAAAGCATCTGAAAAGCCAAAGTTACAAACATTTCGTGTGGCTTTACCTCAACACATTAAAACAGCCTTAGTTATAGGATATCCCAATCTGTGTATATATAAAACCGCAGTTCACTTTCACATCGCTTTGCTTCTTTTAGACAACATATGTGCAAAGCGAATTATACCTCCCCAATTCGTATAACAAATCCTCTGGTTATCCAGAAATGTTGAACACGACATGGCATATTTCGCAACCAAAATGAGGTACAATTTACATAGGGGTCCTCACTTTTAAGATATGCACAATATAAACATTGATTTATCGGGTTAAACTAAATCGATTTTGAAGGCCATGTTGATACCCGAACACTGCTATTTATAGTAAGCTAGAAGAAGAAAAACTGAGTTATTTCGTAACCAGCCGGTTGATGATTTGTCCAAATTTTTCTCTCAACTAACAATGTGAGCAAATGAGCAGCCATTCGGCTGGCGTAAAAATTCTGTCGGAATATTGGCAGTTTAAAGTTTTTCATTCATCAGCAGGATAGTGGTCAATCATTGTCCAATATAGCTTGGGAAAGCACATTGGCGCGCACTGCGAATTTATCATTTAAATTTCCGCCTTGAAAGCTGTTGTCAACTGATTATTAGAAATGTTTCCTCATTGTCGAAACTGCTGTGTTCTTCATTATATTCAGCTGCAAGTTCTCATTGCATAAACGCTTTTTAGCCTGGGAACCAGTAGACATTGGCAAACTGCAGGCCAAAATGAGGCCAGTACCTGGACGATTGGGGCAATTTTTCCGTCAGTAAATAGATCAACTATCTACGCACTGTCTACTTGTTTGTGTGGAACACCGCACCATATTGATTTCTGGAATTAAAGCACCCTGTTCCGGATTCGTTTGAGACCTATGGTCGATCTGTACTAAGGTCTATGGTGAGTACTTAGCCTACTAAGACATGAATGGGTCTCATGCACGCTCTTGCTGACTGATGACTATTCCGGAGGTTTGTTCTTCGGCTCGTAACCAGCCTAATCTGCATTGGCTGATCATCTGTTTCACTCGGATTAATTTAAACTTATCCCGTTAAATTTGTGGAAGAACGCAGTATTCACAGTATAAATGTATTCACCCTGAATCACATGTGGTAAACCGAGCGCGCAAGCCTAAATAGCTGTTGAAAACAACACAAATGTTTATTGATTCAGAGAGAAACTTTATTTCACTTATTTCGTTTGGTTAATTATATCACGAAGTAACCGGGTTGCTGCAAGAAAGCTAGCTGGTTTTGACTGTTTCGCGTTTAGCGGCTGCAAACCCAAACCTAGTGACTGACGAAATCGGTCATCATGTTGCCAAGGCACAGACACACGCGAATAGAGCCACGCGGAATTTGTGTGTGGAGTGAAGTATCATGTGAAGAGTATCAAAAAGCGTGCAGCGAATGAAATAGTTTATTCACATTCGGTGGGTTGGAATCAGGAAGATGATAATATTTAGGTGAAAAATACCAGCTGGAAAGACAACTCCTGAAAGCAAACAATTGCTCCCTATTGATGACTTGATACATCGAGACGATTATTTCCTGACCTAATCCGCTTACTCAAGAGTGACCACGCTAGCGATGGACAAAGCAAGATAAATTCCGCAGTCACAGGATAGGCATAATTTCAGCAAGATTTGTTGTGGAAACTGGCGACTGGAATCAAACAGAATAGAAAGCTAGGGGTCCCCTAAGTGAGTTGCTTATGTTACAGTTTCAGCTTGCAGATAAAATGTCGAGTATTTCGATCAAGAATGACAGTTCCTACTGAAACGCTAAATTTCCGCCTCATCTTCATCTCAATCGGCCGGTGATATGGTTGTCAAAACGCTATCAAGCCTATCTATCCTATACAACAACTGAATGCACGGTGAACGCGTTCGCTCGTTCTCATTGTCGTTGATCTTAACCGCAAAAATGTAGTCAAGCGGAACAGGCAGAAAGTATGGAGATATCTACTCCGTTTGACTGCACAAAACAATGAATGGTGTTCTATGTGCTGTTTCACGCATGCAAGTGATTCAATTATCACGCATCATTATCATCATCATCGACAGCATGACATCAGTGTTCAACACCGATGATTCACTGCCGTACAACCATGACTTATTTGAAAGCCTTATTTTAAAGAAAAGAATAAAGGTGGACGGGGGAGGGACTTAGTGCTAACTTAGCACAATCAGTCCGAGGTGCCTATATCTCCAGACATTCACTCAGGCAATCTGGATAGAAACTGACAACAAGAACGCCACTGACATCGGTTGGTAGCCATATCTTGTAGTTTCTCCAACCAGGCACAGTGAGGATCACGCGGTCCCCATCCTGGATATTATCACGCCAAAAGCTGCTGAAAGATTCATAGGTCCTGGTTAAGGCTAGGCGATTTTCGAACACATCCACCTCGTACCCTGAGATTTTGTGCTGTGCATTGCCATAAGAGCATAGATTGGAGTGAAAAAAACTATACCAAATTGAGAGTTATGTTCTATATGGATTCAAATCGGGCGCCATTTCACAATTGCACTCAGTTGCACACTAAGTTGGTCACAACGGGAAAATCAACTGAATTCAACTGAAAATTCGTTTATGCTGTTCAGCTGTAACTGAACATGCTGCACCAAAACCAACTCATGTTTCAGTTGGTATGATATTCGAGATATTGCAATACATTGTTTGGACGGGACATACTACTCAAATAGAATGTAAGACCGATGGAAACTTGGGCACTACGCCTAACGGGTGAGCACCATTAGCGGAATCAACCCAGTGTCCTTTGCGGACGCCAGCCAACATAAGTCGGGCCCACAACGAAAAGCGAACATGCGCGCCACTGGGATCTGTTGCATGCCACGTCCTGTAAGATTTCCAACCAGCTGAAAGTAGGATCACGTTCCAGCCAGGAAAGGGAGAAAGCCCGACAATGACCGCTTTTACCGTTGCCATGTGATGGCCTGTCTTCCAATTTCGTTTCAGAAAAGCTTGATAAACAATCGGTAATAGTCTTCCACTTTGTTTCCATATAAATTGTTAGCACCGGATGAACTCCTAAAAAGCTATGACTGTCGATTTCCATCAGTTATGTGCTCCTGACTGATGAACTCTGAATTCATATTTCGCTTTCAAATAGGTATATTTTTGGATAATCCAAAACTGCATACGAAAACTGACCGTTTAAGCCATGACATGCTAACTCAAACTCAGCTATTGTGAAAATGATCGTACTTAAAAAGAAGCTACTTACAACTAGCAGACTGAAGAGTGTGTTCTTTCGGATGCAGTTTATCCCATTACTGTCTTTGGTTCCGGAGGTATTTAGGCCGTGATTACAAAACAACTAGTCTGTCTGCCGCATTCCTAAAAAATAAAAAATAATCGTTCAGCTGTAGCACCCTTTCGGTGCCCGCTGGCATGCCATCCGAAGGAAGCACGAGGGCTGGGATACTGCCAGCTTGCTCGAGTCTAGATAGTAGTCGAGATGCAGAGGTCGGGTTCCAACCAGGAGCGTTTCGGTCAGCAAATTCGTGCTCTAACCACTGAGCTGTCTCACGGTATTCCCAGTTCTACCACCGCCGACGATCCACTGAAGGTAAGGACATTTGGTACGCACATAGGCGAGATAGGGCTCTGCTGGGACACCTGCTCAAAACAAATACCGCTAAATCCCCTTACACGATGATACTATGACTCCACTCAGTCGGTTTCACAAATATTTTCGAACTTAAGTTATGACACCTTAGACGTCCTTATAACAGTCGTTCCAGCTAAGAAAATCTGTACATTCACCAAAAGCAAGAGCCTGGCATACACACCTCTTGAGATCCTAAGTTGTGCTGTTTTGCCTTTAAAAGTTTCGAATTAGCAAACACGATCCAAATAACTTCCATAGTTGGAGTGTACCTCATTTCTCCCTGTCAAACCCTTCTTTTTCTTGAGCCTACTGTTTTCTGAGTCTACCGCGTGTATTCCATATTCGCCAACAACCCATCATAAACTTTTTGACCCATAAGACGTCGAACCCATTCTGATGAACTTTCCACTTTTTACCACTTGCGTTACCACAAGCTGTGCGGGCACAGCAAGTTGCCGTTCTTATCGGGCTTTCTATGGACTTGCACCAGTTCGTGCAACGATTAGACGGAACTCCCCGTAATCTGAGGTTTGTGTTCCTTTCATGTACCCATTTTGTATGTGTAGTACCGCATTCTGTTGATAAATATCAAGACTTCGTAATTCTTGGTTTGTGATTTCGCGCGCCACTCAGTTGGGCTTCCCAGAATACGTCACGTACTCTATACGGAACTTATAACTTCCAGGACACATAAAACGAATTTGAGAATACAAAGAATGCACAGAAGTTGATCGGACAGCTGCCCAAATTGAAGTGATGAATAAACTTCGGGGGTAGCGAAAATTCAGCTAGTTTGAGTTGGCGTCAATTAAGCAAGTTCTTGGTACCTGTGGCGAAACCAAACAGGAAATGAATTGGGACTGCTGTTATTCCATATAAACCATGGACATCCAAAGTCACTCGAAGGATTCTAAACACGAGTAACATAAGAGTAGTATTCCAGAAGGGAGACACTGCACCCTGCATTGGTGCAATTAAGGGATCGCCTCCCGGCGAGAAGAACTAGGGACTGCGTCCACAACATTAAATGCAACGACTGCACAAAGGTCAATATGGGGCAGACAGTCAGATAACTTCACAGTAGAATCGGCTGGCACAAGAAAATAGAAAGGCCACGGAGAAACGCAGATGAATATCGAGCGTTACTGAAAGGCTGAGTAAGAGCGGAACATGCACTGAACACGGGACACCAAACAGATTTAAAAAATCCTGAACTTCTGAGGCGGAGACTACGGTTCACGTCGCAAAGACTGATGGCCGAGGCGGTGGAAATCGCCAAGCATCCCTGTGTAAACAGAAGGTGTAGAACTGACAAGCGTGTGAAAAACGGTTTTAGATCAGTCGAGCTGATATGCGGTGTGTGGTCCTCGAAAAGTGGAGTCATCAACGGAAATAGCTTAGATCTGAAGTAAAAGAGTCAAACGATCGAAAAATCCCACCTGATCTCATCTGCCCAAAATAAATTGTCGCAGCACTTGCAAAGCCACACAGACTAGGAAAATTTACCAGTGGCACCCAACTGAAGTGCTTTGAGCAGGAGGATGGACGACCAACACCCGATCAAAAATGGTTTAACATTCCACCAACCCATCAACCTAGACAAACACACTTACCGACAAGGCTTTATAACTTATATTCAGCACTGATCTAGTGTGATAATTGGAAGAGATCTTTGATTGTTCCCCCATCTGCCTTAAAACGTGGCCAAATTAGTAACCTATTCATTTGACCTGACAAAACTTTTCCCAAAATCGTAACGTTACGCAGTTACAAAACTACCGTTTGTTTACCGAGATCTTCTGAAAAGAGCTCACTTTATTCACCCCCAGAGTATTTCTTGCTGAGCAAATGGGGTAAGCGTCCTGGAAATCCAGGAATACCAAAACACAAACAGTACTACGACAGAGCAAACCAACAGTCGACTTTTTTGTGCCAGTGTAAGGCTAGCGCAGACGGGTGTGTGCATATTACTGCATTTATCATTATACTACTGAAATTACTTGTCTACTCACTTACACTTTCTTTAGCTCAAATTGGGTGGAAAGAGGAATTTCTAGTGTTATAGGCAAAATTCGAAGAGCAACATACAAACCAGACTGCAGGATGTCCCTCAAAGCACCGCTGCGGTATTGTGGATAATAAACAATTGTAAAGATGTCCCTAAATTAGTGCTCAAATCGTTTATAAAACAGCATTTGAATGACTTCACAAGCATGCGAAGTGCAAGTCGAAAAAAACTATCACATGAAGTCTGAGAGGGACGAAATAAATAAATTATGTAACCGGGAAGGATGGTGCATTGGCAATTTTTTCATCACAGTGTTTGGGGGTGTGAAGGCTTCTGAGTTCATGGCAGGGGGTGTGAGAAGAGTAATTAAAAATAACTAACTTCGACAATCGTACTTAGTTCAGTTCCTCACATGCCCTATGAGCTCAAGTGGTGCATATTACTCAGTGACGTTTGCAACAAACAGGCTATCGATAACTTGCTGGAGTTAAAGCAGATCCGACCAGATAGACACCAGCGAGGGATATACTTACCCCACTATTGGCTAAGGGTGATTGTCGGACGAGCAGTTCGACGGCCTTCCTTGTCTCAGATCCGTAAGATGCCGGCAGACTGGTTTGACAGGAATTCGGCGGGGACGACACACTGACAGTACGCTCACGTAACGGCTGCACGACCGCATTTAATCGCTGGGCCATACGCCTAAGAGTAGCCAATGAGCTTTCAAGTTCTTTCGGGGACAATCCACTGACGTGTCCATCATCATCGACGCCCAAACGATAAATCGCCTCACCACCCCCTTCATTGAGACGCCATTTCATTTGTGTGACAAGTTGTTCAAAACGGTTCGGTGTTGGATTGACCAGTTTTCGCTGCCAAATGAGAGACAAAAGCAAGTGGGTGAAGTAGTAAGCTTGGCTTAGTAATATCAGTGGGTTTGTAGCTGAACTGAATAATTGGTAGATAAGGCCATACTGATGACTGGTAGCTGAGCCGGCTAATTTGGTAGCATACAACCAACCCAGCAAACAGATTAACGGCTAATATCTGTGAGGCTGGCGTCGTATATACAATACCCGGATAACATCTTATGATGTGCTTTGTGGGTGTGTAGGTTGAGGCTAAGCGTATGAGCAAAGTAAGAAAGCTTGCGTAGAACAAACGTAACAACAACTGCGCGAGGCGTTGCCCTGGGAAAACCTCACAGCGGAAAGTTTATTGATCAAGCTGAGTGGGATGACAACAAAACCAGATAATGAACCAGTGCTAATAGAAAGTACTCTTTTCCTCGAGGTGTGAAGGTTTCGGAGATCGTGGGGTATTCAGGCCTAACAAACTGTGGATGAGTTCATACAAAACAATGAAGTTGTGCAGTTGTTACCAAACACGTTCATAAAAGGCAGCACTAAGCAGGAGAATGAAACAACCGAAGGAAATTGGTGTGCAGAGTACCGCAATGTACACGGTAGCCAGGTATCGGTGTTGAGCTCTGAAGCTGTGCTGTCGATGATGATGAACGTGTAGTGTCTCTGGTCGCCACTACAACACAAATAAAATCCTGAAGAGATTACAGTCAGTTAGTATTATGTTTTCGTTCCAAATCTTCTGCAGTATGGTTGTCAGACTGCTCACCAGGACCTCCCCATCTTCTCTGAAGAGAGCGAAGTGTAGACTATCCGGACCAGGTGCCTTGTCGCGCTTCAGGATTGAAATCTAACACTGGATTTCGGTTGCTGATAGTGGGTTGGTGTCAATGTTCCATTCCGGTCCACTTGCTTCTTCCAGCGGCGGTGTTAAAGGAGTCCAGGTGAACTGTTCTTTGAAGTGCTCATCCCACCCTCATGACGACGATTGAGGGAGTGAATAGCTGTTCCGTCCTTTTTGCACATTGTTTCGCTGACACCTGCTTCTTTTGACCGTTTGATCGAATTACTTGAAACAGGGCGCAGCTGTTGTCTGCACCGAAAGCCTTCACCATCTCCCGGGCCTTCGAAATCCACCAGCGTTCTGTCATTCTTCAAGCTTCTGATTATCCCGTGTTTGATTGACCTGCATCCGCCACCATAGTCGCTAGTTGTTGGCATGGCCTTTCTGGCAGCAATAAGATCGGCTGAGCCCGAAGATATCCAGTGTTCATTGGATCGAGTCAGATGGAATGGACAAACAGTTCTGAAAGCTAACAGCATTGCTTCTTTAACTTACCATCACTTAACCCCCAAGCAATCTTCGCCATCCGAATGACTGTGCGTTTCTAGTAGCCTTCTAGCCAGATCAGTTCGATAATTTTCAGCTACTGAAACGTGTCAAAGTTGATGAACGGAGCTGCTCTCCTTTGGCACGCGTAATGCTGGCGGAAAGCGAAGTGCTAAGTGGGCCGCACGACGGCGTAATCAGAGTCAAGTTGCGTATCCCAGAAAAAGCGACAATCCTTAACTGAGGATCTCCATCGGTGACTGATAGCCATATAGTCCAGTTGAGTCCAAAAGTGTCTTTTGGTAGGTTGTTTCCAAGTAACTCGGTGTGTGCGTGTGTTGGAAGTTCGTACTGGTCAGGAACAGAGAATGATCTGCATACAACTGAAGAAGCCGCTCTCTATTATCCGTACGTTCAGCATCGACTCCAAATCGACCACCTAACTGTGCTTCTTCAGAACTTAATCGTTCAACTTGGGTATTCATATCACCTGACAGGATTAGTATATCCGTCCTTCTTGCTGACCGTAGCAGTCGTGATAAATCTTGATAGAACTCGTTCTTGTGTCTCAGAAATGCCATCTGTTGGGGAGTATGCTGATACAACAAACGAACACCGTTTACCGCATCGACTTGCGTTGACCTTAATTGAGCCAGACAACCGCACAGTGGAAGGCGACTGTTTACTGAGATGGAGTCCATTAGGGCGCTTTCAACCTTGGGGCTGAGTGCACCTCCCACACCGTAGATACCACGAGCCATTGCGTCAGGATCACCAGATAACCGTAGAGTGAAATGTGGGACATCTGGGTTCGTCCTAAGCGGCTTGAGGAACACGACCGAAGTGGGTTCATGTATGTGTGTCTCAGAGACACAACGTACATCAATGGAGGGGGAGTAAGGTTTCAGCAAGGGATGCCTGTTGCTCGATTTGACATAGAGAACGGACAGTAAAGGCTGCAAAGTAGATCAGATCTTCGGAAGTTAGTAAGTGATTATTTTGGTTTATTTTTCTGGACGATGGTTGAGGCACGGAGAAGTGGTTAGGAGATTGACAGATGGGTTGATTGCACTGCATTGTACGATGTGTTGCGAGGGAGTGAGGGGAAAGGCCTGTGAGCCAGGAGCTGCAGGGGCGAAAGATACTTCCCGGTTGCCCAGGCCGAAGAAGGGGGTTTAGTTAAGGTACCCCACCTCGAGCCTTTAACTCAAAAGTCTGACCCACAAGGTGGGAGATATAGGGCTTTGTTCGGGGACTCTGCCCCTAGCCTATGACTCAACAACTCTGGACCGCGAGACAGCTGTTGTTAGGGTTTTCCTGGGGGACCATTCCCGGAGCCAATGACTCAATAATCTGACCTACTTGGCTGTAGGGGGCCAGTCTGGCCTGAGGGCGCAGGGAGTAGGGCAGTGCTTTCTCACTCCTGATGCGGCTGCGCACAGCAGGTACCTTTTGAGCAGCACAGGGCTCCTTGGTTTTGAAAGTATTTCGCCCGTATTGAATAATGCACCGGCGGCCACGGTCAACCGTTGGGAGATCAGTGTGTGGTGTTTGAGGCCGACCTTTTCTAACCCATTCTTCATCGGGGGGGGGGAGGCAGCATCTTTGCTTCCATATGGATATGCTGGTCACCTGGAGGAAACGCCCCACTGCCTTCACACTCCTATCGCAGAGGACAGTAGGACTTTACCTCCAGACCGCCTCGTAATGCGATTACTCGCAGTGAGGGGGTTCTTCGTCGGGCTGCTCCCAGTTGGCCTTCCTGGCATGGTTAAACCTTTAGGAACTGAGTTCCATCCAGTATAGCCCACAGGATCATTGCAGCACAGAAGCCCGACCACCACAGGGTGACAGCTTTGGGTCGGGATGTGGCATGAGAATATGGTTATCTGTAAATATCGCGATTTTATGAGGACTGGGATACTGCCAGGGCACCCACACCAAGAGAGGAGGACAATTAGGGTCCTCGATCAAAGCCTTTGGCTCAAAAACGTAACCGCAAGGCAGTGGTGTTTGGCTGGAAATGCAAGTAAATTACTATTTTTACGGAACATGTCGCCACATGTTCCAACCACCAACCTGGATGGCCAGGAGACTGTGTTCGTCAGACCTCTACACATGGACCAAACCTGGCATGAGGGACTCTGTGAGTGTCACGCGGATACCCCCCAATACAGTTCATTGGGCCGCCGAGGTACACAAACCGCCACACCACGGTAAGGTTCAGTTTCTTCGTGACAAACGCTTTTTCCGTCCAACCATGTAAAAGGTGGAAACGAGTCAGGGAGGTCAAACAATGACTTGGCAGCGAAATATGAAAATCACTACCAGCAAACTCAGTTGCACTGGTCCCTGGATGGGGACCACAAGACAGGACACATCAATGGTTAGACACGTCCAAGCCGCGCCTTCGATGGCGCTCGTGCATCCAAGCTATTGCCTTCAATGCGTAGCTTCCATCCGAATCTCCCCACTTAAGAGTCCGCTCACAACCCCGTATTTGCGCATCAATTGTATCAGCTACCATCTCCAATGCCCAGCTATCTGCCCATCTAACCAAACCATCGGTGAATGAAACTGTGGCAGATAGAACCACTGTATGACAAGTACACGATTCTTACAGATAATATTGACGATGAAGATGGTGATACAGCAACGCCACGTGTACAGACGACCCACTATTATAGTGTTCCTCGACATAAAGCATGCGTTTGATTCTGTCGATCGGTCAGTGTTGTTAACTACACTTGCTCACCAGTGCATGCCCCAGAAGTTTGTGAACAAAATCCGATACTTATATTCACATACCTCTGGGGATCTGAGTGTATGATGAGCTCTCCAAAAGTTTACGTACAAAAATTGGTGCCGCTATTTTTCGACTTCGATATTGATGAAACAATGACGCAAACGATGGAAGGTCTTCAAAACCCATGTATTCATTCAGTCGTAGCACCATTTCGGTGCCTAACTGTCATGTCACCATGAGGAAGCACGAGAGCTGGGGTACTGCCAGGTTGCCAAAGCCTAGACAGGCAGCCTAGACTCCTACCTCAAGAGGCGCAGGTCGGATTCGAACCATGGACCAAGTATATAGTTTCACGACGTTGGAACTAATGAAACTACACGAAATTCCAGACCACGGAGAGCTATGCACTGGTTTAGACAACTGTGATGGCACGTGCCAGACGGGTAGGTGCTACTGCGACGAATAACGACGATTGGACAATTTGTATGGAGCCCGGTGGTATTGTTTGAAAGACACTCGCGGTTGATGTGACCGCCTTTACCGCGAAGATTACAAATGGCTTCTCGAGTAGGGCACTTTGAACACAGGAATGACATGTTTGGACGGATTTTACGGAAGCAGAGGTCGGATCGACACGTAGTTCGGGTTTCTGTAAGATGGGAATAATCGTAGAGCAGGATAAAGGTTCGTTACGACTGTTTGTGAGCTAACTTGAGAGATATGCTCGGTCCAGAGTGCGTTCGCTCTGTGCTAGAAGTTTTTCTCGGATGGGGACACCAGGCCGTTAAGTATAGCATCACGCACACATTCATCTTGATGTTCAATTGCATCTACTGATTTAAACTCGCAGTCTTTGGCGAATGATTTCAGCTTCCTTATGAACTAATTAATATCCTGTCCGTCCTTTTGCTTGCAGGTCTGCAGGAGGTATCGTGCATAATTAACGTTTTTGGCGGATGTACAATTTTTGTTACATGTCGGCCGCAGATTCATAGTCGGTGTAATCAGCAATGTGATCGTATATCGACGAATCTAAAAAGTGGATGAGTTTCAAGTTTGTCCAGTTCATGAGATTTGACAGTTTTCAGATTGGTACACAACGAATGACTCCGGTCTTTGGCTGTATCTGCGTTGAAAAACTGAGGTCGTATATGCGGATCCGTTATGTTCTTAGACAAGTAAATGAGACGTTTAGAATGTGTCCGCGAACGTTGGGAGAAAGTACGAGTTGTCTATGATAAACAACGTTTTACTTGTCTAGGAACAAGCGTGTATGGGCTGAAATGTACATACGAAGATTCAATACGAGTATATAGAGTGACTATAGTATAAGTAGAGAACAACCATGACAAGACGCTTTCAGTTTTCTTTCACCATCGATGCCTCAAAAGCGTTGTTCATTTTAGATGACGTTATCTGATTAGTGACCAGTGATTATAAAACGGGTATTTGGTTGTGCGACAGTAACCTCAATCGCGGAAAACATCCAACACCATTGACTAAGATGGTTCCACCATGTTCCACGCATGGCGAAACACCGTCTACCGAGGCTAGTATTATTCTCCGTGCCTACTTCAGAATGGCGCAAGCCACTAAGCAGAAAACGTATGACCTGGCAGAAGGATGTAAAGAAGACCTCAAAGAGCTTCGGTGTTGTTGGTATTGTACGGCTTCCAGGCTGCGATCCATGTGACCCACCTGCGTCTGGCTGGAGACATTACAAGAAATGGCGGCTGGTCAATGGCAGTGACGTTCGTGTTGTCAGTTTTTTTCCGGATCGTCTGGTTGAGCGCTTGGGAATGCAGGTAACTTAGGATGCTTAACATAAGCCAGCACTAGGTCCTTTCTCTCATCCACTGCTTCTCTTCTTTTAACTGCAAGACTTTAAATATAATTAGATGAACTTCATGGCAAAACTTTAAATATAATTAGATGAACTTCATGGTTATACGGCAGTGAAGCATCAGTGCCAACGCTGATGGCATCATGCAACGGCCGGTTTGGCATGAGCTTATTTTAGACTGCGCGTACGTTGGCTGAGATACTACTAGGGTGCCCAGACGATTAGGATCCTAAATAAAAGCCTAACCTCACGACAGCGGTGGTTGACGAAAGACTACCAGAGTATACTACACCATTAGGAGCAAGTCGCCACAAATGCCCCAACTCCCAATACCAGGAAACCGTCAGCCAAACCTCTACATAGCAACCAACCACTAGTGAGACGCTCTCTGCGTCACACACGCTATTCAGTAAAGATCAATTAGTTGCGGAGGTGCACAAGCTGGCAGATCGAGGTAGGATCCAGTCAATTCGTGACAAAAAATTAGCCCTCCGTTGTGCAGCATGTCGTTTTGTCGAGGACAGCATCCACTGCCATCAACTGCATTGGCTAGGCCATGTGCAATGTATTCACCGTGCCTCATTCAGAATGGCGCAGACCGCTAGGTTAACGTGTGATCTGGCATGATGTTCATGTACTGTTGTTTGTCTTGGGTTCCCGTGACCCTTTTGGGTTTGGCTGGAGATGTTACGAACTAGGATGACTGACCGACATCAGTAGCGTTCGTTTCATTCCAGACTGTCCGATTGAATGCCTGTAGATGTAAACACCTATCAACTACAAAATCGTGCTCCTGGATAATCAGTCAATGAGCACACCACCCATACTCCAAGAGACGACGGAGGTAGTGAAACGTTTCCCATAGTTTGGAAAGTTTCGAATGTACCGTGACAGACAGAGTCAATGTGTGAGCTTCTAAGCCTCACGCGTCTGTGAATTTGAGATACCTTTGGCGGCAAATCGACATCTCTGAATCTTAACGGACATGTAAATCAGGCTCAAGTGCTGGTTGTTTCGTTGTTTGGCTCTAAGACAACTGTTAGAACCAAGACGTCTTCAGGTCCGGGTCAATCGCGGCCCCGTGCAAGTTGGTGCCAGCGAATCCGTAGATAGACAAATAGAAAACAGGTGTTCGGTTGTGCAACAGAGTTTTCAACCGAGCGATGTATAAAACACCAAATTCCGTGGTAGTTTGGTCGTGTATTGCACATACCGAACCATCGCTGTCTTCCGTGCCCAAAAATGAGTGGCGCAAACACAGAGATGGTCAACCCAGCAGGAGAGTGTGCAAGTGACTATGAAAAATCTGGTAAATGTCGATACCACGCGCCTAACATGGTGAGGTCTGTGTACTTCTATTATGAACGGTTGGAGACGCGGCAAGAAACAGCTACTGATGTAACTGGCGTTCTTGTTGTCGGTTCCCATCCAGATTGTTCGAATGAATGTCCGAAGGTGTAAATAGCTCGGAATGAATAAGGCGGACTAGACACTAGGTCCTCTTTACCTTCACTTTTATTCGTTCCGTGACAGTGAGGCTTTCAAATGAATAATTGTCGTACAGCAGCGAAATATTACTACCGAGCAGTGGCGTTGTGCGGTCGACGATAACGATGATGTAGGCAACCCAGAATAGTCACGGTTGGTCCCTACCGTCCTTCCTTCTTTTTCATCTTATGCTTTAAATGTAACTTAATGAGCCCTGTAGTGCAAGGCGGTAAAGCATCCGTGTCATCACTGATGTTGCTATCCGTGACGATGCAACCGTGGCGGTTCAAAGTGACGGCAAGCGATAAATAAGCCTTATCCATAACCACAGCCTTGTCGAACCCAGAAAACTCAATGATGACCTAAGAAAGTTCCCCAACAGACTTGTATTTAGCGGAACTGCAAGCTCCGTAGGAAAACCCTTTCACAGCTTTGGCGGTAGGTGATGTCTGGGCAAGAATATTGGAAGAAACACCCTTACCCCACAATTCGATAATTACCCGATTTAACCAGTACATTATCTGTTTTGAAGAAAGTTACATTCGAACTAACATTGAAAAAAGTGACCACCTACCGTCCTCCTGCAAACAGCTGTGGCTTGCTTTAAAGGGATCATTTCGAGGATTTTACCTATAAGAAACGGCTCCTAGTTTATTACGGACAGCCATACACAATCCAAAAATGGAGTGCTCATCTCGGCACAATCAACTTCGGCTTCCCCAGGGCACTGTACCAAGTTCCATACATTCTGCTGCCACACAAAGTTGAACCGTAAGGAGAAATCCCACGCTGGGTCGCCACTTTTCTTCTGGTATGACAGCCCGAGTGAAAGCCGGGTCAACCTACTTTTCAATTTCAGCAGACTGCTAAGGTCGGTCTTGTGACCACTCGTTTTCTCCTGGTTAATGTAAGTGAACTATGCTACGTGTTTTCAAGTTCTGTTGATTTCTGCAGACGACCTTCGTCTCAGAAGAATAAGGCTGGTAAACTCAACATGGCTATAGGCGCCGCGGAACAGTGGTCACCAGACTGTTATCTGCAACTGAACGGAAATCAGGTGATCACACGTGTCCTGAGCGAGACGGCTAAGTGGTTAGACCGGAAGGTCCGTGTTTTGAACCCGACCTCTGCCTCTCGACTTCCCCTGTCAAGACTTGGGCAACTTGGTAATATCCCAGCCCAGATGTAATATTGTTTCGGTACCCAGCTGCCGAGCCTCCCAAAGTACTGTTATGTTGCCCAAGCCTAGAGAAGAACAGTTCAGGTGCAAATGTCGGGCTCGAATAGCGAGCCTTCCGCGCTAAAATCACCAAAAAATCCCGAGCGCATTCGTTATGGACCATGAGAAAAGACTGCGAGAAAGTGAAAAAACGGACATTAATTATTTTAGCAATTTATATCAGAGGTGCTTTGCAGGTGCAATATTGATTGAATTTGTCCACCTACTTGCCCATCGATCAGTCAGCGCTGTTAACTCGTCCCTCTAAAGAGGAATGCGCCAGAAGCTTGTGAATACAATCCGGTCCTACATTCATATACTTCTGGGCGTGTAAGTTTATGGTGAGTTCCCTCAAAGCTTCTCTACAAAAGGTGATGCGCGGCAAAGATGTCGGCTCTCATCGTCATTGTTCAGATTCACCACTGATGAAACAATTAAGCGACCGCTGAAATGTTTTCACAACCCTGGTGTTCAAGTTGTTGCCGGTAAGAACTTTGTAGAAATGGATTACGCGGACAATGTCATCTTTGAAGAATACAATCCCCTACAATTCAAAGGGGATAATAAGAGGTTGTGGAGAAATTAGGATACCTCGGTAGATGTATTAGCTTTGACGGAAGTGCGCCTGATGAAGTCAGTGTGCGAATCTCAAAAAGCCTAATCACGTTTGCTATTGCACCTTGCAGCAACAAAACTTTCGCGTGTACCAAGCTATGATAAAGACTGTATTGTTGAATAATGTGAGGCGTCTTCAGTTTTTCCACTACTGATGCCTTAGAAGCGCGGCTGATGTCGTATTGGGGCAAGGAATTCGTAATGGGGTAATTATAAAACGGACAATTGGTTGTGCAGCAAGTACTTCAATCGCGGAAAACATCCAGAACTATCAACTGCAGCTGCTCGGCCATGTTCTGCGCACGCCGAGTCACCGCCTACCGATAGGAGTGTTATTCTCCATGTCTTCTTCAGAATGACGCAAACTACGAGGTAAACAATGTATGGCTTGGCTGGAGGATGTGAAAGAGATCATGAAGAGTTTCGGTATTGTTGGTGCGGTACGCCTTAAAGCATGGGGTCTCGATAACTCCGTCCCAAATGCGTTTGACTGGAGACATTGGATGGAATGACTGCCAATCGATTTCAGTGGCGTTCGTATTGTGAATTGCATTCCAGATAGTCTGGTTGAGCGTTTGGAAGCACAGGCGCCTGACAACTTGCAATAGGCCAGTATCAGATCCCTTCCCACACCAAATTTTCTGTTCACTTTAATTATAATTGGATGATCTATGTGGCTGTACGGTAGTGAAGCATCATCGTTAATCCTGATGGTGCTGTCTTTGATGGTAGTGACCACGAAAAAAGTAGACGTGAAACTTGGGAAGACTTCATTTTTGGTATATTTGAACTGGAAAATCATGCTGCTTCCCAGCGATTAGCCACCGAAGAGTACACATTTTCTCCGAAAAGACCGAGGAAATTCGAATGCCGAATCGCCATTGGTTGACAGACCCACCGGTGGGTAACTAACAGCGCTTACTGGGGATATCTATAGTAAATAAAGATAACAGCTGTAGCAACTTTTTGGTGCCTAGCTCCCATGCCAACGGAAGGTGGCATGAGGACTAGGGTACTGCCAGAGTGCCCAAGCCTAGACAGGAGCACTCGATATGTAGGGGTTACGTTCGAACAGGGGACCTTCCAATCTGTCGCCTGAACCACTGAGCTATTTCGAGCCCCAAAAGCTTCACGACTCTAGTGATTGAAAACACTGTAAACCTCACACCATTTGAATCAATATATCACTAACTTTTACTCACTTTATATTCAATGTTCCCTGCCTCAATCTCCGGCGGTAACTGGTGAGGCATAAGCGCGGAAACGCAACCACAACTTTCGGAACTCCACAAATCCAAACTGCCGCCGGTGGGCACTGATAATCCATGGGCTCTTTTCCAGCTAGCTCCGCAGCACGTGTCATCATGTGGGTCAAAATGGTGCTCGTACTCAAACCCAGTATTAACAAGCAATGAATCAAATGCAAGATAAAAAGACGCTGGTCTAGCTAGTTTTCTACCAGCCTTTCGATCATTTCTTCGTGAATTTCGCGGGCTTTGTTTGCAATTATCCTCGTTGTTCGAAAAATACCGTGCAAGATCGTCCATACCTTTCAGTAGTTCACCAGACTACATCATACCCTCAAAAGAAAAGCCGTAACATCGAACCACCGCGCTCGGACGACCTTGACAGTTGTGGTGTATCTGAATTCACGGATTCACGGATTGATACACAGGATCGAGGCTTTTGCCCGCCCATCCCGGGTCTGTTTTGTTCTTGTCGGTCAGTGGCTGTCGTTCACCTGAAAGGCACAAGTGAAAAAAGGGTGTAGCACTGCTCTTTATGCTCTCAGCGCGGGGCAGTATGCTCGCCAGCGCGAGGATTCGCATAAATAAATGTCTAATAGTGCTTTAAATTGGGTTCGAGAAGGAGCGTGTACAACCGTCGGAGGAAGGTCATTCCA